>NC_041392.1:710026670-710032959 GCF_002162155.2 Triticum dicoccoides
ATATTGGAGAAACTAATTTTTGGTGATTTTTGTTATAATCGATAACAAATAAAACACTATAGTTAATGTTTAATAACATTGTTATTTATTTAAGTATAAAAATAAAAATTTAAATTTTACTCATTAGTATTGTAATATGATCGACATAAGTTTAAATAGGTATAGAAGTTTTGTATGAAAATAATATGTACATCTTTGGTTTTAGGTAATAGAGTGGTAATATCACATTGTCTTAACCTTCTAAAAAGGCCTTATTTGGAGGGTAGACAATGGGAAAAGCATCAGAATTTGTGTTACAATTGGATGCCAAGACAATTCTCATATAATCCTATTTCATCGGAAGGTACATACAAGATCCGATTTGTATCACAGCTCCTTAACCACAATGGTTCCTGTAACATTGAGCTACTCTAGAAAGTATTCATGTCATGTGATGTTATTGAAATTCTCAAGATTTGACTTCCCCTAGAGCAGACAATGATGTTCTTGCTTGGGACCCGGGAGGTTGGGTGTGTTCACTGTCAAATGTGTATATGAACTTGCCTTCCAGGAGATTAATATCCACATAGTCGAATCTTCTAGTTCTAGACCAGATGGTCACTGTACATGCTAGACCTTAATATGAAAAAGTAAAGTCCCATCAACAGTAAATAATTTTGCATGGAGGGTGACAGTCAACTCACTACCTACTTTGAAAATTAAGAACAAGTGTGGCCTCAAACTATCGCCTGTTTGCCCAATTTGTGATAGAGAAATAGAAAACACCTTTCATGCTCTCTGTAGGTGTCCCAATGCGGTGCAACCGTGGAAGTGCATGTCATCAGCGTGGGACCTCCATCCATTGAAGGAAGCATCAAACTCTGGCACTGAGTGGCGGCGGGAAGCCTTATATTCTTTGAGTGAGATACAGCGTAGGATGCTGCTAATGACACTATGGAGGGTGTGGCACAATAGGAATGAGGTGGCGCATGACAAGGTGCTCCCACCAATGGAGGCCTCAAAAAGAATTTTATGCAGTTACCTTGACTCCTTGCTTGCTCCAGATTAGGATTCAATATGCGACGCTATAAAAGGAAAATCGTTGATTTCCTATGAAAGGATGACCAATGAGGCACATGTGATAATGGGTGATCTAGTTCCTGCTAGCAAGTGGTCGCCACCTCTTGTAGGCTGGACAAAACTAAGCACCGATGGATCATGGACAGCGGACGGTTGAGCTGGTGCGGGTATGATTCTTAGAGATCATGTGGGCAACATAATTTACTCTTCTTGGAGGGACTTGTTCTCATGCTGTGACGCACCGGCAGAACTTTGTGCATGTATGGAGGGTCTCTTGCTTGCTATCCAATATACTGATGTGCCAATTCATATTGATGGGTTCGGCCCTTCTGCTATTCTGTTGTCACTGTACGGGTGTTGTAGCTTCAAAATCCACCGTCCACTCTAATCCAAAGGCTCTCTTTCATCTTCCTCGTTCCTCTCATCAATTCAAAAACACAACACCAACACGCCGCACGTTCCTCAAGTTCCCTGCACCGGCGGACCGGCGAGCCAGGTTGTCCCGGGACGCCAAAGGCCAGTAGCTCAACTCCGTATGATCAATCAACTCTGCATCAAAGAAATACTAACACAACATGTCTGGTGACTCCATATTTAGTAGCCGCATGAGGCCTTGCTCTACAAATCCTACAGGAGGTTGGCAAGCTCGCGACCTCTGACATCGCCGTTGATGTACGTTTGGGCTTCACGAGCATGGCTGCACCTGCGACATAACATCGTGATTTTAGAAGCCATGAGCTCCTGGCGTTTGGCATCCCGGCGGCGTTGGTGCTGGCTTAACCAATGCGGACACACCGACTTGTGGACAATCTGGCTGGCCGGTCTGCCGATGCAGGAAGCTTGAGGAACGCCGTCGTGGGCTGTGTCTGTGTTGGTGTTGTATTTTTTTAATTAGTGAGAGAAACAAGGAAGATGAAGGAGAGCCTTTGGATTAGAGTGGACGGTGGAATTTGAAGCTACAGCACCCGTACAGTGACAACATAACAGTAGAGGAGCCGAACCCCATGTTGAGATGGATTCACTCATGGCAGTGAATATAGTGAATGATGGAAATATGGATAGGTCAGTTTTTGCTTCTGTGATTGAGAAATCAAGTATCTAAGGTCTCTTCGGACAATGACAGTTTCCCATGTTCCTCGTGACCAGAATCTGGTCAGCGATTGCTTAACGAAATTTGCAAGAGTTCAAGGCATAACAGTAGTTTGGTTGGGGTCAGAAGTAGTTAATTTATGTAAGGTCGATTGTAATCTGGATGTTCCTTAAGTATTATAAGTATATTACGTGCAAAAAGGAGAGTGGGAATACCATAATTAAATCTAAAGATACCTAAACCTACTTTATGAAATTAATCAAACAAAGTCTTAAGGTCAAGTATCTTGGTAGAATTCACATGTCCAGATTGTGGTGGAACTGACAAATGCTAGTTCATTCCAGACTAAAAAAATAACATTTTTCTAGAGGATTGCACAAAATAGGAACAAATCATCAGGGCGACCTATTCGATGCTTTGCTCCTTTAAGGGCATCTTCAACGGCAACCCATAAAATCCTTCTGCATCCGTTGGCAGATTTCCTGTCCAGTCCGTGGACACGGATGTGGAAGAATGTCATCTAAGTCGTAAAAGTCCTCCCTGTCCAGTCCGTGGATACGGATATGGAAGGACGGCATCCAACCATAACCGCATACATTTTCAAAATGCATTTTAACTAACGGGACGAAATCATGAAAAGGATAATATTCATCAAAGTTTGGATAGAAAATAATACAAATCATCCATATATAGCATCCAAATTAAGCCTAATACAATGTCCCTAATTTGACTAGATCCTGGATGTCTAGCAAGTTTTTCATGAACAGATCATTTGTTCCACACAAACTCCCCCTTCAGCTTCATCCAACAGTGTGGGCACGTAAATGACTGTCCCTTTGTCTAGTGGTACACTACGACAGCACGTGCGGGCTACATATAATGTGTAGACCAACATTGAGTGAATGAATCAACCAAAAAGTTAAGCAAGATGAAGTAAAACTTACCATCTCCTCCATGTCCACGTGCAATGGCCACCTTGCCTCAAACTGACTAACCAAGTTACAAAACTTGATGACGCTAACCTGAATAGCGCGCTAGCGATATGACAATGACCTAACATTGCGTCGTTGAATGATGTACCTGTCATAAGGCGCAATGTGTTTTCTTGCGTGAAACTTTTCATGCACTTGCTCCCAAAAGGGCTTCTCTCTGCTCCTGCCTATGAAATTCGTGGATACGTGCAGTCACACATCGCACAACAACTCATACTCCATGGTCAGGTAGCTCGCCATCCTTCGTACTCGAAAAAACAACAGAGCATTCGAAAATAAGCTCAATGACATTTGACCAAAGACCTATCGGGCGTGGTGTTCACCATGGAGGTCGTCGACAGGGGGCGGAGCGTACTTGGGTACAAATGGCTCCAGAGTGGAAAGCTCTGTTGGAATGGCGAGCGGGTGCGTCCGTGCTGGTTGCGGATGTCCGACAATGCCTCTGTGGAGGCCAGAGACGAACATCCGCGGTGGCGAAGGTGGAGGGCATGGATGTAAAGCAAGGGGTAGAAGAGGCAAAGTGGAAGGCAATGGGACCTGGAGGGGGAATTGGGTGCACCAGAGGTGTTGAAGTCCTACGTTTCAGGTGTTTGGACTCCCGCAAACCTCCCACATTTTTATCTTTAGTTTAAGAAAGAAAACACATCGAAACTGCCTCGCAGACCAATACATGTGAACCTTGGATAGATTCGCACACTTCAAAAAGCACGGTCCAGACGATTGCCTTTAGGCCTCGTTTGGTAGAAGTGGGTTGGGGAGGTTTTCGGCGGATTTTCCTCGCGTGGCCCAGAACCCTCGCAGATCCCCTTTGGCCCATTTGGTAAGCAGGGTTTTCATGGCCCAATCCCTCCGAACCCCTCCTTTCGACGCGACTCTCAGCCCTTAAGCGGGGACTCGGGGATTTTGGAGGAGACGACGCTGCCCCCGCCTACTCAACGCGCCCCCGCCCGACTCCTCCTCAAGACGGCGCCGACCGACGCCTCGACGCCGGTGTACCTCCTTCGCCATACTGACCCCCGATGGCAAGCCCTCGCCTCGCCTCCCCTCCTTTCCCCTCCTTGTCTAGGTTTATTCCATCCGCCCAGCCATCGCTGCCCCCTCGTCCTTCCCGGCGAGCCTGCCAAGCACACCATCTCTGAGGACACCAAGGCCGTCACACCTCTACCTAATTCGACTGTCCCTGTGTCTTCTTTGGAGGATGAGATCAATGGCGCTCTGTATTTAGCTGTTCGTCCTCTGTCCTCTTGTAACTTGTGTGGGATCTGATGACCCACAAGTATAGGGGATCTATCGTAGTCGTTTCGATAAGTAAGAGTGTCGAACCCAACGAGGAGCAGAAGGAAATGATAAGCAGTTTTCAGCAAGGTATTCTCTGCAAGCACTGAAATTATAGGTAACAGATAGTTTTGTGATAAGATAATTGGTAACGAGCAACAAGTAACAAAAGTAAATAAAGTGCAGCAAGGTGGCCCAATCCCTTTTGTAGCAAAGAACAAGCATGGACAAATTCTTATATAGAGAAAAGTGCTCCCGAGGACACATGGGAATTATCGTCAAACTAGTTTTCATCACGTTCATATGATTCGCATTTGGTACTTTGATAATTTGGTATGTGGGTGGACCGGTGCTTGGGTACTGTCCTTACTTGGAGAAGCATCCCACTTATGATTAACCTCTATTGCAAGCATCCGCAACTACAACAAAAGTATTAAGGTAAACCTAACCATAGCATGAAACATATGGATCCAAATCAGCCCCTTACGAAGCAACACATAAACTAGGGTTTAAGCTTCTGTCACTCTAGCAACCCATCATCTACTTATTACTTCCCAATGCCTTCCTCTAGGCCCAAATAATGGTGAAGTGTCATGTAGTCGACGTTCACATAATGCTACCTCTTGAGCACTGCGTTGGTTTTCCTGAAGAGGAAGGGATGATGCAGCAAAGTAGCGTAAGTATTTCCCTCAGTTTTTGAGAACCAAGGTATCAATCCAGTAGGAGGCTACGCGCGAGTCCCTCACACCTGCACAAAACAAATAAATCCTCGCAACCAACGCGAATAGGGGTTGTCAATCCCTACACGGCCAATTACGAGGGTGAGATCTGATAGATATGATAAGATAATATTTTTGGTATTTTTGTGATAAAGATGCAAAGTAAAATAAAGGCAAAGTGAAAAGCAAAGGAAACAACTAAGTAGTAGGAGATTAATATGATGAAGATAGACCCGGGGGCCATAGGTTTCACTAGTGGCTTCTCTTGAGAGGATAAGTATTCTATGGTGGGTGAACAAATTACTATTGAGCAATTGACATAATTGAGCATAGTTATGAGAATATCTAGGTATGATCATGTATATAGGCATCACGTCCGAGACAAGTAGACCGACTCCTGCCTGCATCTACTACTATTACTCCACACATCGACCGCTATCCAGCATGCATCTAGAGTATTAAGATAAAAACAGAGTAACGCCTTAAGCAAGATGACATGATGTAGAGGGACAGACTCATGTAATATGATGAAAACCCCATCTTCTTATCCTCGATGGCAACAATACAATACGTGCCTTGCTTCCCCTACTGTCACTGGGAAAGGACACTGCAAGATTGAACCCAAAGCTAAGCACTTCTCCCGTTGCAAGAAAGATCAATCTAGTTGGCCAAACCAAACTGATAATTGAAAGAGACTTGCAAAGATAACCAATCATACATAAAAGAATTCAGAGAAGATTCAAATATTATTCATAGATAGACTTGATCATAAACCCACAATTCATCGATCTCAACAAACACACCGCAAAAAGAAGATTACATCGAATAGTTCTCCACAAGAGAGGGGGATAACATTGTATTGAGATCCAAAAATAGAGAAGAAGCCATCTAGCTAATAACTATGGACCCGTAGGTCAGAGGTAAACTACTCACACTTCATCGGAGGGGCTATGGTGTTGATGTAGAAGCCCTCCGTGATCGATGCCCCCTCTGGCGGAGGTTCAAAACAGGCCCCAAGACGGGATCTCGTGGATACAGAAAGTTGTGGCGGTGGAATTAGGTTTTTGGCTCCTTATCTGATCGTTTGGGGGTACGTAGGTATATATAGGAGGAAGGAGTACGTCGGCGGAGCAACAGGGGGCCCACGAGGGTGG
>NC_041392.1:710033314-710042307 GCF_002162155.2 Triticum dicoccoides
CCCCTACCTCGTGGCCTCCTCTTTTGTTTCTTGACATAGGGTCCAAGTCTCTCGGGTCTTGTTCGTTGAGAAAATCACGTTCCCGAAGGTTTCATTCCGTTTGGACTCCGTTTGATGTTCCTTTTCTTCGAAACCCTAAAACAGGCAAAAAACAGCAATTCTGGGCTGGGCCTCCGGTTAATAGGTTAGTCCCAAAAATAATATAAAAGTGGATAATAAAGCCCAATAATGTCCAAAACAGTAGATAATATAGCATGGAGCAATCAAAAATTATAGATACGTTGGAGACGTATCAAGCATCCCCAAGCTTAATTCCTGCTCGTCCTCGAGTAGGTAAATGATAAAAACAGAATTTTTGATGCGGAGTGCTACTTGGCAAAATTTTAATGTAATTCTTCTTAATTGTGGTATGAATATTCATATCCAAAAGATTCAAGACAAAAGTTTAATATTGACATAAAAATAATAATACTTCAAGTACTAACAAAGCAATTATGTCTTCTCAAAATAACATGGCCAAAGAAAGTTATCCCTACAAAATCATATAGTCTGGCTATGCTCCATATTCACCACACATAATATTTAAATCATGCACAACCCCGATGACATGCCAAGCAATTGTTTCATACTTTTGATATTCTCAAAACTTTTCAATCTTCACGCAATACATGAGCATGAGCCATGGATATAGCACTATAGATGGAATAGAATGGTGGTTGTGGAGAAGACAAAAAGGGAGAAGATAGTCTCACATCAACTAGGCGTATCAACGGGCTATGGAGATGCTATTGGAAATATGCCCTAGAGGCAATAATAAAATGGTTATTATTGTATTTCCTTGTTCATGATAATTGTCTATTGTTCATGCTATAATTGTATTAACCGGAAACCGTAATACATGTGTGAATACATAGACCACAACATGTCCCTAGTAAGCCTCTAGTTGACTAGCTCGTTGATCAATAGATGGTCATGGTTTCCTGACCATGGACATTGGATGTCATTGATAACGGGATCACATCATTAGGAGAATGATGTGATGGATAAGACCCAATCCTAAGCCTAGCACAAGATAGTATAGTTCGTCTGCTAAAGCTTTTCTAATGTCAAGTATCATTTCCTTAGACCATGAGATTGTGCAACTCCCGGATACCGTAGGAATTCTTTGGGTGTACCAAACGCCACAACGTAACTGGGTGGCTATAAAGGTGCACTACGGGTATCTCCGAAAGTGTCTGTTGGGTTGGCACGAAACGAGACTGGGATTTGTCACCCCGTGTAAACGGAGAGGTATCTTTGGGCCCACTCGGTAGGACATCATCATAATGTGTTCCGGAGGTACCGGGTGATGACCAGCATGACCGAAAGGTGTTTCGGGAGCCCCGACAAGTGTTGGGGGGCTTCATGGGCCAAGGGAAGGGGGCAAACTAGCCCACTAAGGGGCTGTGCACCCCCCTCACCTATTCCCACATGACCAGGGGGTTTGGGGCGCCCCATCTAGGGTTCCCACCTTCTGGCTTGGGGGCCAAGTCACCCAAGGGGGAGATCCCATCTGCCTTGGCCGCCGCCCCCTAGGGGAAACCCTAGGGCGCCTCCCCTTGCCCTTGCCCCTATATATAGTGGAGGTTTTGGGGCTGCACAACACACGAGTCTCTCTCTCCCAAGGCGCAGCCCTACCTCTCTCCCTCCTCGTCTCTCGTAGTGCTTGGCGAAGCCCTGCTGGAGTACCGCGCTCCTCCACCACCACCACGCTGTCGTGCTGCTGCTGGACGGAGTCTTCCCCAACCTCTCCCTCCCTCCTTGCTGGATCAAGGCATGGGAGACGTCACCGGGCTGCACGTGTGTTGAACGTGGAGGCGCCATTGTTCGGCGCTTAGATCGGAATCGACCGCGATCTGAATCGCTACGAGTACGACTACCTCATCCGCGTTCTAGTAACGCTTCCGCTTAGCGATCTACAAGGGTATGTAGATGCACTCCCCTTCCCCTCGTTTCTAGATTACTCCATAGATTGATCTTGGTGATGCGTAGAAAATTTTAAATTTCTGCTACGAACCCCAACAGTGGCATCATGAGCTAGGTCTATGCATAGATTCTATGCACGAGTAGAACACAAAGTAGTTGTGGGCGATGATTTGTTCAATTTGCTTGCTGTTACTAGTCTTATCTTGATTCGGCGGCATTGTGGGATGAAGCGGCCCGGACCGACCTTACACGTACACTTACGTGAGACAGGTTCCACCGACTGACATGCACTTGATGCATAAGGTGGCTGGCGGGTGTCTGTCTCTCCCAGTTTAGTCGGATCGGATTCGATGAAAAGGGTCCTTATGAATGGTAAATAGCAATTGGCATATCACCGTTGTGGTTTTGCGTAGGTAAGAAACGTTCTTGCTAGAAACCCATAGCAGCCACGTAAAACATGCAACAACAATTAGAGGACGTCTAACTTGTTTTGCAGGGTATGCTATGTGATGTGATATGACCAAAAGGATGTGATGAATGATATATGTGATGTATGAGATTGATCATGTTCTTGTAATAGGAATCACGACTTGCATGTCGATGAGTATGGCAACCGGCAGGAGCCATAGGAGTTGTCTTAATTTATTTATGACCCGTGTGTCGAGGAAAATGCCATGTAATTACTTTACTTTATTGCTAACCATTAGCCATAGTAGTAGAAGTAATAGTTGGCGAGGCAACTTCATGAAGACACGATGATGGAGATCATGGTGTCATGCCGGTGACGATGGTGTTCATGCCGCGCATCGAAGATGGAGATCAAAGGCGCAAGATGATATTGGCCATATCATGTCACTTTATGATTTGGATGTGATGTTTGTCATGTTTACATCTTATTTGCTTAGAACGACGGTAGCATAAATAAGGTGATCCCTCGCAATAATTTCAAGAAAGTCTTACCCCTAACCATGCACCGTTGCTAAGGTTCGTTGTTCCGAAGCACCACGTGATGATCGGGTGTGATAGGTTCTAACGTTCGCATACAACAGGTGTAAGCCAGATTTACACACGCAATACAATTAGGTTAACTTGACGAGCCTAGCATGTACAGACATGGCCTCGGAACACGGAAGACCGAAAGGTCGAACATGAGTCGCATAGTGGATACGATCAACATGAAGATGTTCACCGATGATGACTAGTCCGTCTCACGTGATGATCGGACACGGCCTAGTTGACTCGGATCATGTATCACTTAGATGACTAGAGGGATGTCTATCTAAGTGGGAGTTCATTGAATAATTTGATTAGATGAACTTAATTATCATGAACATAGTCAAAAGGTCTTTGCAAATTATGTCGTAGCTCACTCTTTGGTTCTACTGTTTTAGATATGTTCCTAGAGAAAATTTAGTTGAGAGTTGACAGTAGCAATTATGCGGACTGGGTCCGTGAACTATCACCTGTTTGCCCAATTTGTGATAGAGAAATAGAAAACACCTTTCATGCTCTCTGTAGGTGTCCCAATGCGGTGCAACCGTGGAAGTGCATGTCATCAGCGTGGAACCTCCATCCATTGAAGGAAGTATCAAACTCTGGCACTGAGTGGCGGCGGGAAGCCTTATATTCTTTGAGTGAGATACAGCGTAGGATGCTGCTAATGACACTATGGAGGGTGTGGCACAATAGGAATGAGGTGGCGCATGACAAGGTGCTCCCACCAATGGAGGCCTCAAAAAGAATTTTATGCAGTTACCTTGACTCCTTGCTTGCTCCGGATTAGAATTCAATATGCGACGCTATGAAAGGAAAATCGTTGATTTCCTATGAAAGGATGACCAATGAGGCACATGTGATAATGGGTGATCTAGTTCCTGCTAGCAAGTGGTCGCCACCTCTTGTAGGCTGGACAAAACTAAGCACCGATGGATCATGGACAGCGGACGGTTGAGCTGGTGCGGGTATGATTCTTAGAGATCATGTGGGCAACATAATTTACTCTTCTTGGAGGGACTTGTTCTCATGCCGTGACGCACCGGAAGCAGAACTTTGTGCATGTATGGAGGGTCTCTTGCTTGCTATCCAATATACTGATCTGCCAATTGATATTGATGGGTTCGGCCCTTCTGCTGTTCTGTTGTCACTGTACGGGTGTTGTAGCTTCAAAATCCACCGTCCAATCTAATCCAAAGGCTCTCTTTCATCTTCCTCGTTTCTCTCATCAATTAAAAAACACAACACCAACACGCCGCACGTTCCTCAAGTTCCCTGCACCGGCGGACCGGCGAGCCAGGTTGTCCCGGGACGCCAAAGGCCAGTAGCTCAACTCCGTATGATCAATCAACTCTGCATCAAAGAAATACTAACACTACATGTCTGGTGACTCCATATTTAGTAGCCGCATGAGGCCTTGCTCTACATATCCTACAGGAGGTTGGCAAGCTCGCGACCTCTGACATCGCCGTTGCTGTACGTTTGGGCTTCACGAGCATGGCCGCACCTGCATCATAACATCGTGATTGTAGAAGCCATGAGCTCCTGGCGTTTGGCATCCCGGCGGCGTTGGTGCTGGCTTAACCAACGCGGACACATCGACTTGTCGACAATCTGGCTGGCCGGTCTGCCGATGCAGGAAGCTTGAGGAACGCCGTCGTGGGCTGTGTCTGTGTTGGTGTTGTATTTTTTTAATTAGTGAGAGAAACAAGGAAGATGAAGGAGAGCCTTTGGATTAGAGTCGACGGTGGAATTTGAAGCTACAGCACCCGTACAGTGACAACATAACAGTAGAGGAGCCGAACCCCATATTGAGATGGATTCACTCATGGCAGTGAATATAGTGAACGATGGAAATATGGATAGGTCAGTTTTTGCTTCTTTGATTGAGAAATCAAGTATCTAAGGTCTCTTCGGACAATGACAGTTTCCCATGTTCCTCGTGACCAGAATCTGGTCAGCGATTGCTTAACGAAATTTGCAAGAGTTCAAGGCATAACAGTAGTTTGGTTGGGTCAGAAGTAGTTAATTTATGTAAGGTCGATTGTAATCTGGATGTTCCTTAAGTACTATAAGTATATTACGTGCAAAAAGGAGAGTGGGAATACCATAATTAAATCTAAAGATACCTAAACCTACTTTATGAAATTAATCAAACAAAGTCTTAAGGTCAAGTATCTTGGTAGAATTCACATGTCCAGATTGTGGTGGAACTGACAAATGCTAGTTCATTCCAGACTAAAAAAATAACATTTTTCTAGAGGATTGCACAAAATAGGAACAAATCATCAGGGCGACCTATTCGATGCTTTGCTCCTTTAAGGGCATCTTCAACGGCAACCCGTAAAAATCCTTCTGCATCCGTTGGCAGATTTCCTGTCCAGTCCGTGGACACGGATGTGGAAGAATGTCATCTAAGTCGTAAAAGTCCTCCCTGTCCAGTCCGTGGATACGGATATGGAAGGACGCCATCCAACCATAACCGCATACATTTTCAAACCGCATTTTAACTAACGGGACGAAATCATGAAAAGGATAATATTCATCAAAGTTTGGATAGAAAATAATACAAATCATCCATATATAGCATCCAAATTAAGCCTAATACAATGTCCCTAATTTGACTAGATCCCGGATGTCTAGCAAGTTTTTCATGAACAGATCATTTGTTCCACACAAACTCCCCCTTCAGCTTCATCCAATAGTGTGGGCACGTAAATGACTGTCCCTTTGTCTAGTGGTACACCACGACAGCACGTGCGGGCTACATATAATGTGTAGACCAACATTGAGTGAATAAATCAACCAAAAAGTTAAGCAAGATGAAGTAAAACTTACCATCTCCTCCATGTCCACGTGCAATGGCCACCTTGCCCCGAACTGACTAACCAAGTTACAAAACTTGATGACGCTAACCTGAATAGCGCGCTAGCGATACGACAATGACCTAACGTTGCGTCGTTGAATGATGTACCTGTCATAAGGCGCAATGTGTTTTCTTGCGTGAAACTTTTCATGCACTTGCTCCCAAAAGGGCTTCTCTCTGCTCCTGCCTATGAAATTCACGGATACGTCCAGTCACACATCGCACAACAACTCATACTCCATGGTCAGGTAGCTCGCCATCCTTCGTACTCGAAAAAACAACAGAGCATTCGAAAATAAGCTCAATTACATTTGACCGAAGACCTATCGGGCGTGGTGTTCACCATGGAGGTCGTCGACAGGGGGCGGAGCGTACTTGGGTACAAATGGCTCCAGAGTGGAAAGCTCTGTTGGAATGGCGAGCGGGTGCGTCAGTGCTGGTTGCGGATGTCCGGCAATGCCTCTATGGAGGCCACAGACGAACATCCGCGGTGGCGAAGGTGGAGGGCATGGATGTAAAGCAAGGGGTAGAAGAGGCAAAGTGGAAGGCAATGGGACCTAGAGGGGGAATTGGGTGCACCGGAGGTGTCGAAGTCCTACGTTTCGGGGGTCTGGACTCCCGCAAACCTCCCACATTTTTATCTTTAGTTTAAGAAAGAAAACACATCGAAACTGCCTCGTAGACCAATACATGTGAACCTTGGATAGATTCGCACACTTCAAAAAGCGCGGTCCAGACGATTTCCTTTAGGCCTCGTTTGGTAGAAGCGGGTTGGGGAGGTTTTCGGCGGATTTTCCTCGCGTGGCCCAGAACCCTCGCAGATCCCCTTTGGCCCATTTGGTAAGCAGGGTTTTCATGGCCCAATCCCTCCAAACCCCTCCTTTCGACGCGACTCTCAGCCCTCAAGGGGGGACTCGGGGATTTTGGAGGAGACGACGCTGCCCCCGCCTACTCAATGCGCCCCCGCCCGACTCCTCCTCAAGACGGTGCCAACCGACGCCTCGACGCCGGTGTACCTCCTTCGCCATACTGACCCCCGATGGCAAGCCCTCGCCTCGCCTCCCCTCCTTTCCCCTCCTCGTCTAGGTTTATTCCATCCGCCCAGCCATCGCTGCCCCCTCGTCCTTCCCGGCGAGCCTGCCAAGGACACCATCTCCGAGGACACCAAGGCCGTCACACCTCTACCTAATTCGACTGTCCCTGTGTCTTCTTTGGAGGATGAGACCAATGGCGCTCTGTATTTAGTTGTTCGTCCTCTGTCCTCTTGTAACTTGTGTGGGATCTGATGACCCACAAGTATAGGGGATCTATCGTAGTCCTTTCGATAAGTAAGAGTGTCGAATCCAACAAGGAGCAGAAGGAAATGATAAGCAGTTTTCAGCAAGGTATTCTCTGCAAGCACTGAAATTATAGGTAACAGATAGTTTTGTGATAAGATAATTGGTAACGAGCAACAAGTAACAAAAGTAAATAAAGTGCAGCAAGGTGGACCAATCCCTTTTGTAGCAAAGGACAAGGATGGACAAATTCTTATATAGAGAAAAGTGCTCCCGAGGAAACATGGGAATTATCGTCAAGCTAGTTTTCATCACGTTCATATGATTCGCATTCGGTACTTTGATAATTTGGTATTTAGGTGGATCGGTGCTTGGGTACTGTCCTTACTTGGAGAAGCATCCCACTTATGATTAACCTCTATTGCAAGCATCCGCAACTACAACAAAAGTATTAAGGTAAACCTAACCATAGCATGAAACATATGGATCCAAATCAGCCCCTTACGAAGCAACGCATAAACTAGGGTTTAAGCTTCTGTCACTCTAGCAACCCATCATCTACTTATTACTTCCCAATGCCTTCCTCTAGGCCCAAATAATGGTGAAATGTCATGTAGTCGACGTTCACATAATGCTACCTCTTGAGCACTGTGTTGGTTTTCCCCGAAGAGGAAGGGATGATGCAGCAAAGTAGCGTAAGTATTTCCCTCAGTGTTTGAGAACCAATGTATCAATCCAGTAGGAGGCTACGCGCGAGTCCCTCACACCTGCACAAAACAAATAAATCCTCGCAACCAACGCGAATAGGGGTTGTCAATCCCTACACAGCCACTTACGAGGGTGAGATCTGATAGATATGATAAGATAATATTTTTGGTATTTTTGTGATAAAGATGCAAAGTAAAATAAAGGCAAAGTGAAAAGCAAAGGAAACAACTAAGTAGTAGGAGATTAATATGATGAATATAGACCCGGGGGCCATAGGTTTCACTAGTGGCTTCTCTCGAGAGCATAAGTATTCTATGGTGGGCGAACAAATTACTATTGAGCAATTGACATAATTGAGCATAGTTATGAGAATATCTAGGTATGATCATGTATATAGGCATCACGTCCGAGACAAGTAGACCGACTCCTGCCTGCATCTACTACTATTACTCCACACATCGACTGCTATCCAGCATGCATCTAGAGTATTAAGTTAAAAACAGAGTAACGCCTTAAGCAAGATGACATGATGTAGAGGGATAGACTCATGTAATATGATGAAAACCCCATCTTGTTATCCTCGATGGCAACAATACAATATGTGCCTTGCTTCCCCTACTGTCACTGGGAAAGGACACCGCAAGATTGAACCCAAAGCTAAGCACTTCTCCCGTTGCAAGAAAGATCAATCTAGTAGGCCAAACCAAACTGATAATTCGAAGAGACTTGCAAAGATAACCAATCATACATAAAAGAATTCAGAGAAGATTCAAATATTATTCATAGATAGACTTGATCATAAACCAACAATTCATCGATCTCAACAAACACACCGCAAAAAGATGATTACATCGAATAGTTCTCCACAAGAGAGGGGGATAATATTGTATTGAGATCCAAAAATAGAGAAGAAGCCATCTAGCTAATAACTATGGACCCGTAGGTCAGAGGTAAACTACTCACACTTCATCGGAGGGGCTATGGTGTTGATGTAGAAGCCCTCCGTGATCGATGCCCCCTCCGGCGGAGCTCCGAAACAGGCCCCAAGATGGGATCTCGTGGATACAGAAAGTTGCGGCGGTGGAATTAGGTTTTTGGCTCCTTATCTGATCGTTTGGGGGTACGTAGGTATATATAGGAGGAAGGAGTACGTCGGCGGAGCAACAGGGGGCCCACGAGGGTGG
>NC_041392.1:710042590-710056168 GCF_002162155.2 Triticum dicoccoides
GGTAGGCCCGCCCCCTACCTCGTGGCCTCCTCTTTTGTTTCTTGACATAGGGTCCAAGTCTCCCGGGTCTTGTTCGTTGAGAAAATCACGTTCCCGAAGGTTTCATTCCGTTTGGACTCCGTTTGATGTTCCTTTTCTTCGAAACCCTAAAACAGGCAAAAACAACAATTCTGGGCTGGGCCTCCGGTTAACAGGTTAGTCCCAAAAATAATATAAAAGTGGATAATAAAGCCCAATAATGTCCAAAACAGTAGATAATATAGCATGGAGCAATCAAAAATTATAGATACGTTGGAGGCGTATCAAGCATCCCCAAGCTTAATTCCCGCTCGTCCTTGAGTAGGTAAATGATAAAAACAGAATTTTTGATGCGGAGTGCTACTTGGCATAATTTTAATGTAATTCTTCTTAATTGTGGTATGAATATTCATATCCAAAAGATTCAAGACAAAAGTTTAATATTGACATAAAAATAATAATACTTCAAGTACTAACAAAGCAATTATGTCTTCTCAAAATAACATGGCCAAAGAAAGTTATCCCTACAAAATCATATAGTCTGGCTATGCTCCGTATTCACCACACAAAATATTTAAATCATGCACAACCCCGATGACATGCCAAGCAATTGTTTCATACTTTTGACATTCTCAAAACTTTTCAATCTTCACGCAATACATGAGCATGAGCCATGGATATAGCACTATAGATGGAATAGAATGGTGGTTGTGGAGAAGACAAAAAGGGAGAAGATAGTCTCACATCAACTAGGCGTATCAACGGGCTATGGAGATGCTGTTGGAAATATGCCCTAGAGGCAATAATAAAATGGTTATTATTGTATTTCCTTGTTCATGATAATTGTCTATTGTTCATGCTATAATTGTATTAACCGGAAACCGTAATACATGTGTGAATACATAGACCACAATATGTCCCTAGTAAGCCTCTAGTTGACTAGCTCTATGATCAATAGATGGTCATGGTTTCCTGACCATGGACATTGGATGTCATTGATAACGGGATCACATCATTAGGAGAATGATGTGATGGATAAGACCCAATCCTAAGCCTAGCACAAGATAGTATAGTTCGTCTACTAAAGCTTTTCTAATGTCAAGTATCATTTCCTTAGACCATGAGATTGTGCAACTCCCGGATACCGTAGGAATTCTTTGGGTGTACCAAACGCCACAACGTAACTGGGTGGCTATAAAGGTGCACTACGGGTATCTCCGAAAGTGTCTGTTGGGTTGGCACGAATCGAGACTGGGATTTGTCACTCCGTGTAAACGGAGAGGTATCTTTGGGCCCACTCGGTAGGACATCATCATAATGTGTTCCGGCGGTACCGGGTGATGACCAGCATGACCGAAAGGTGTTTCGGGAGCCCCGGCAAGTGTTGGGGGCTTCATGGGCTAAGGGAAGGGGCAAACTAGCCCACTAAGGGGTTGTGTGCCCCCCTCACCTATTCCCACGTGACCAGGGGGTTTGGGGTGCCCCATCTAGGGTTCCCACCTCCTGGCTTGGGGGCCAAGTCACCCAAGGGGGAGATCCCATCTGCCCTGGCCGCCGCCCCCCTAGGGGAAACCCTAGGGCGCCTCCCCTTGCCCTTGCCCCTATATATAGTGGAGGTTTTGGGGCTGCACAACACACGAGTCTCTCTCTCCCAAGGCGCAGCCCTACCTCTCTCCCTCCTCATCTCTCGTAGTGCTTGGCGAAGCCCTGCTGGAGTACCGTGCTCCTCCACCACCACCTCGCCGTCATGCTGCTGCTGGACGGAGTCTTCCCCAACCTCTCCCTATCTCCTTGCTGGATCAAGGCATGGGAGACGTCACCGGGCTGCACGTGTGTTTAACGCGGAGGCGCCGTTGTTCGGCGCTTAGATCGGAATCGACCGCGATCTGAATCGCTATGAGTACGACTACCTCATCCGCGTTCTAGTAACGCTTCCGCTTAGCGATCTACAAGGGTATGTAGATGCACTCCCCTTCCCCTCGTTTCTAGATTACTCCATAGATTGATCTTGGTGATGCATAGAAAATTTTAAATTTCTGCTACGAACCCCAACAGTGGCATCATGAGCTAGGTCTATGCGTAGATTCTATGCACGAGTAGAACACAAAGTAGTTGTGGGCGATGGTTTGTTCAATTTGCTTGCCGTTACTAGTCTTATCTTGATTCAGCGGCATTATGGGATGAAGCGGCCCGGACCGACCTTACACGTACACTTATGTGAGACAGGTTCCACCGACTGACATGCACTTGATGCATAAGGTGGCTGGCGGGTCTGTCTCTCCCACTTTAGTCGGATCGGATTCGATGAAAAGGGTCCTTATGAAGGGTAAATAGCAATTGGCATATCACCATTGTGGTTTTTCGTAGGTAAGAAACGTTCTTGCTAGAAACCCATAGCAGCCACGTAAAACATGCAACAACAATTAGAGGACGTCTAACTTGTTTTTGCAGGGTATGCTATGTGATGTGATATGACCAAAAGGATGTGATGAATGATATATGTGATGTATGAGATTGATCATGTTCTTGTAATAGGAATCATGACTTGCATGTCGATGAGTATGGCAACCGGTAGGAGCCATAGGAGTTGTCTTAATTTATTTATGACCTGTGTGTCGATGAAAACGCCATGTAATTACTTTACTTTATTGCTAACCATTAGCCATAGTAGTAGAAGTAATAGTTGGCGAGGCAACTTCATGAAGACACGATGATGGAGATCATGGTGTCATGCCGGTGACGATGGTGTTCATGCCGCGCATCGAAGATGGAGATCAAAGGCGCAAGATGATATTGGCCATATCATGTCACTTTATGATTTGCATATGATGTTTGTCATGTTTACATCTTATTTGCTTAGAACGACGGTAGCATAAATAAGATGATCCCTCGCAATAATTTCAAGAAAGTCTTACCCCTAACTGTGCACTGTTGCTAAGGTTCGTTGTTCCGAAGCACCACGTGATGATCGGGTGTGATAGTTTCTAACGTTCACATACAACGGGTGTAAGCCAGATTTACACACGCAATACACTTAGGTTAACTTGACGAGCCTAGCATGTACAGACATGGCCTCGAAACACGAAAGACCGAAAGGTCGAACATGAGTCGTATAGTGGATACGATCAACATGAAGATGTTCACCGATGATGACTAGTCCGTCTCACGTGATGACCAGACACGGCCTAGTTGACTCGGATCATGTATCACTTAGATGACTAGAGGGATGTCTATCTAAGTGGGAGTTCATTGAATAATTTGATTAGATGAACTTAATTATCATGAACATAGTCAAAAGGTCTTTGCAAATTATGTCGTAGCTAACGCTTTGGTTCTACTGTTTTAGATATGTTCCTAGAGAAAATTTAGTTGAGAGTTGACAGTAGCAATTATGCGGACTAGGTCCGTGAACTGAGGATTGTCCTCATTGCTGCACAGAAGGGTTATGTTCTTAATGCACCGCTCAGTGTGTTGAACCCCGAGCATCGTCTATAGATGTTGGGAAACATCTAACATACACGTTTTGATGACTACGTGATAGTTCAGTACGTAATACTAACGGCTTAGAATTGTGGCACCAAAGACGTTTTTGAAACGTCACAGAACATATGAGATGTTCCAAAGACTGAAATTGGAATTTCAGACTAGTGCCCACGTCAAGAGGTATGAGACCTCTGACAAGTTTCTTAAGCCTGCAAACTACGGGAGAAAAACTCAATTGTTGAGCATGTGCTCAGATTGTCTGAGTACTGCAATCGCTTGAATAGAGTGGGAGTTAATCTTCCAGATGAGATAGTGATGGTTCTCCATAGTCACTGCCACCAAGCTATTGGAGCTTCGTGATGAACTATAACATATCTGGGATAGACATGATGATCCTTGAGCAACTCGCGATGTTTGACACCGCGAAAGTGGAAATCAAGTAGGAGCATCAATTGTTGATGGTTAAACCACTAGTTTCAAGAAGGGCAAGGGAAAGAAGGGATACTTCATGAGACGGCAAATCAGTTGCTGCTCTAGTGAAGAAACCCAAGGTTGAACCAAACCCGAGACTAAGTGCTTCTATAATGAGGGGAACGGTCACCGAAGCAGAACTACCCTAGATACTTGGTAGATGAGAAGGCTGGCAAGGTCGACAGAAGTATTTTGGATCTACGTCATATTATTGTGTACTTTACTAGTACTCCTAGTAGCACCAGGGTAATAAATACCGGTTCGGTTGCTAAGCGTTAGTAACTCGAAATAAAAGGCTGCGGAGACTAGCTAAAGGTGAGATGACGATATGTGTTGGAAGTGTTTCCAAGGTTGATGTGATCAAACATCGCACGCTCCCTCTACCATCGGGACTGGTGTTAAACCGAAATAATTGTTATTTGGTGTTTGCGTTGAGCATAGACATGATTGGATTATGTTTATCTCCACGCGGTTATTCATTTATGGAGAATAATGGTTACTCTATTTATTTGAATAATATCTTCAGTGGTCTTGCACCGAAAAATGAATGGTTTATTGAATCTCGGTCGTAGTAATACACATGTTCATGCCAAAAGATAGTAATGATAGTACCACATACTTGTGGCACTGCCATGTGAGTCATGTTGGTATAAAATGCATGAAGAAGCTCCATGTTGATGGATCTTTGGACTCACTCATTTTGAAAAGATTAAGACATGCGAACCATGTCTATTGGTAGATATGCATGGAGTTTGGATCTTTGGACTCACTCATTTTGAAAAGATTAAGACATGCGAACCATGTCTATTGGTAGATATGCATGAAGAAACTCCATACAGATGGATCTTTGGACTCACTTGTTTTTGAATCACTTGAGACATGCAAATCATACCACATGGGCAAGATGACTGAAAGGCCTCGTTTTCAGTAAGATGGAAGAAGAAAGCAACTTGTTGGAAGTAATACATTTTGATGTGTGCAGTCCAATGAGTGCTGAGGCACGCAGTGGATATCATTATGTTCTTACTTCATAGATGATTTGAGTAGATGCTGAGTATATTTACTTGATGAAACACAAGTCTGAATTATTGAAAGGTTTAAGTAATTTTAGAGTGAAGTTAAAGATCATAGTGACAAGATGATAAAATGTCTATGATATGATCATAGAGATGAATATCTGAGTTACGATTTTGGCACACAATTAAGACATTGTGGAAATTGTTTCACAACTAATACCGCCTGGACCACCATAGTGTGATGGTGTGTCCGAACATCACAACTGCACCCTATTGGATATGGTGCATACCATGATGTCTCTTATCGAATTACCACTATCGTTTATGGGTTAGGCATTAGAGACAACCGCACTCACTTTAAATAGGGCACCACACAATTCCGTTGAGACGACACCGTATGAACTATGGTTTAGAGAAACCTAAGCTGTCGTTTCTTAAAAGTTTGGGGCTGCGATGCTTATGTGAAAAAGTTTCAGGCTGATATGCTCGAACCCAAAGCGGATAAATGCATCTTCATAGAATACCCAAAAATAGTTGGGTATACCTCCTATTTCAGATCCGGAAGCAAAAGTGATTGTTTCTAGAAACGGGTCCTTTCTCGAGGAAAAGTTTCTCTCGAAAGAATTGAGTGGGAGGATGGTGGAGACTTGATGAGGTTATTGAACCGTCACTTTAACTAGTGTGTAGCAGGGCACAGGAAGTTGTTCCTGTGGCACCTACACCAATTGAAGTGGAAGCTTATGATAGTGATCATGAAACTTCGGATCAAGTCACTACCAAACCTCATAGGTCGACAAGGATGCGTACTACTTCAGAGTGGTACGTAATCCTATCTTGGAAGTCATGTTGCTAGACAACAATGAACCTACGAGCTATGGAGAAGCGATGGTGGGCCTGGATTCCGACGAATGGCTCTAGGCCATAAAATCCGAGAGAGGATCCATGTATAAAAACAAAGTATAGACTTTGGAAGAATTACTTGATGGTCGTAAGGCTGTTGGGTGCAGATGGATTTTAAAAGGAAGACGGACAATGATGGTAAGTGTCACCATTAAGAAAGCTTGACTTGTCGTTAAGATGTTTTCCGACAAGTTCAAGAATTTGACTACGATTAGACTTTCTCACTCGTAGCGATGCTAAGAGTCTGTTGGAATTATGTTAGCAGTTACTGCATTATTTATAAAATCTTGCAGATAGGATGTCAAAACATTGTTTCCTCGATGTTTTTCTTGAGTAAATGTTGTATGTGATACAACCAGAAGGTTTTGTCAATCCTGAAAGATGCTAACAAGTATGCAAAGCTCCAGATCCTTCTAAGGACTGGAGTAAGCATCTCGGAATTGGAATATATGCTTTGATGAGATGATCAAAGATTTTGGGTTTATACAAAGTTTATGAGAAACTTGTATTTCCAAAGAAGTGAGTGGGAGCACTATATAATTTTTGATGAGTATATGTTGTTAACATATTGTTGATCAGAAATGATGTAGAATTTTTGGAAAGCATACAGGGTTATTTGAAAAGTGTTTTTCAATGGAAAACCCTGATTAGGCTACTTGAACATTGAGCATCAAGATCTATAAGGATAGATCAAAAACGCTTAATAGTACTTTCAAATGAATACATACCGTGACAAGATTTTGAAGGAGTTCAAAATAGATCAGCAAAGTTCTTGGCTGTGTTACAAGGTATGAGCATTGAGTAAGACTCAAGACCTGACCACGGCAGAAGAGAGAGAGAAAGGACGAAGGTCGTCCCCTATGCTTTAGACATAGGCTCTACAGTATGCTATGCTGTGTACCGCACCTAAAGTGTGCCTTGCCATGAGTCAGTCAAGGGGTACAAGAGTGATCCAGGAATGGATCACATGAGAGCGGTCAAACTTATCCTTAGTAACTAGTGGACTAAGGAATTTTCTCGATTATGGAGGTGGTAAAAGAGTTCGTTGTAAAGGGTTACGTCGATGCAAACTTTGACTCTAATCCGGATGACTCTGAGTAGTAAACCGGATTCGTATAGTAGAACAGTTATTTGGAATAGCTCAAGTAGCGCGTGGTAGCTGCATCTACAAGATGACATAGAGATTTGTAAAGCACACATGGATCTGAAAGGTTCAGACTCATTGACTAATAAACCTCTCTCACAAGCAAGATATGAATAAACCCCATGGGTGTTGGATTCATTGCAATCACATAGTGATGTGAACTAGATTATTGACTCTAGTGCAAGTGGGAGACTGTTGGAAATATGCACTAGAGGCAATAATAAAATGGTTATTATTGTATTTCCTTGTTCATGATAATTGTATATTGTTCATGCTATAAGTGTATTAACCGGAAACCGTAATACATGTGTGAATACATAGACCACAACATGTCCCTAGTAAGTCTCTAGTTGACTAGCTCGTTGATTAATAGATGGTCATGGTTTCCTGAACATGGACATTGGATGTCATTGATAACGGGATCACATCATTAGGAGAATGATGTGATGGACAAGACCCAATCCTAAGCCTAGCACAAGATCGTATAGTTTGTCTACTAAAGCTTTTCTAATGTCAAGTATCATTTCCTTAGACCATGAGATTGTGCAACTCCCGGATACCGTAGGAATGCTTTGGGTGTACCAAACGTCACAACGTAACTGGGTGGCTATAAAGGTGCACTATGGGTATCTCCAAAAGTGTCTGTTGGGTTGGCACGAATCGAGACTGGGATTTGTCACTCCGTGTAAACGGAGAGGTATCTCTGGGCCCACTCGGTAGGACATCATCATAATGTGCACAATGTGACCAAGGAGTTGATCACGGGATGATGTGTTACGGAACGAGTAAAGAGACTTGCCGGTAACGAGATTGAACAAGGTATCGGGATACCGATGATCGAATCTCGGGAAGTACTATACTGGTAGACAAAGGGAATTGTATACGGGATTGACTGAATCCTTGACATCGTGGTTCATCCGATGGGATCATCGTGGAACATGTGGTAGCCAACATGTATCCAGATCCCGCTGTTGGTTATTGACCAGAGAGATGTCTCGGTCATGTCTGCATTATTCCCGAGCCCGTAGGGTCTACACACTTAAGGTTCAATGACGCTAGGGTTATAGGGAAAGTATGTATGCAGTTACCGAATGTTGTTCGGAGTCCTGGATGAGATCCCGGACGTCACGAGGAGTTCCGGAATGGTCCGGAGGTGAAGATTGATATATTGGACGAAGGGTTTTGGAGTCCGGAACTGTTCCGGAGGTACCGGGTGATGACCAGCATGACCGAAAGGTGTTTCGGGAGCCCCGACAAGTGTTGGGGGGCTTCATGGGCCAAGGGAAGGGCGCAAACCAGCCCAGTAAGGGGCTGTGCGCCCCCTCACCTATTCCCATGTGACCAGGGGGTTTGGGGCGCCCCATCTAGGGTTCCCACCTACTGGCTTGGGGGCCAAGTCACCCAAGGGGGAGATCCCATCAGCCCTGGCCGCCGCCCCCCCTAGGGTAAACTCTAGGGCGCCTCCCCTTGCCCTTGCCCCTATATATAGTGGAGGTTTTGGGGCTGCACAACACACGAGTCTCTCTCTCCCAAGGCCCATCCCTACCTCTCTCCCTCCTCGTCTCTCGTAGTGCTTGGCGAAGCCCTGCTGGAGTACCGCGCTCCTCCACCACCACTATGCCGTCGTGCTGCTGTTGGACGGAGTCTTCCCAAACCTCTCCTTCTCTCCTTGCTGGATCAGGGCATGGGAGACATCACCGGGCTGCACGTGTGTTGAACGCGGAGGCGCCGTTGTTCGGCGCTTAGATCGGAATCGACCGTGATCTGAATCGCTACGAGTACGACTACCTCATCCGCGTTCTAGTAATGCTTCCGCATAGCGATCTACAAGGGTATGTAGATGCACTCCCCTTCCCCTCGTTGCTAGATTACTCCATAGATTGATCTTGGTGATGCGTAGAAAATTTTAAATTTCTGCTATGAACTCCAACAGATGCCCATCAATAGATATCAATGTGAGTGAGTAGGGATTGCCATGCAACGGATGCACTAGAGCTATAAGTATATGAAAGCTCAAAAAGAAACTAAGTGGGTGTGCATCCAACTTGCTTGCTCATGAAGACCTAGTGCATTTTGAGGAAGCCTATCATTGGAATATACAAGCCAAGTTCTATAATGAAAAATTCCCACTAGTATATGAAAGTGATAACATAGGAGACTCTCTATCATGAATATCATGGTGCTACTTTGAAGAACAAGTGTGGTAAAATGATAGTAACATTGTCCCTTCTCTCTTTTTCTCTCATTTTTTTATTTGGGCCTTTTCTCTTTTTTATGGCCTCCTTTTTTTAATTTTTCGTCCGGAGTCTCATCCCGACTTGTGGGGGAATCATAGTCTCCATCATCCTTTCCTCACTGGGACATTGCTCTAATAATGATGATCATCACACTTTTATTTTCTTACAACTCAACAATTACAACTTGATACTTAGAACAAAATATGACTCTATATGAATGCCTCCGGCGGTGTACCGGGATATGCAATGAATCAAGAGTGACACGTATGAAAGAATTATGAATGGTGGCTTTGCCACAAATACGATGTCAACTACATGATCATGCTAAGCAATATGACAATGATGGAGTGTGTCATAATAAACGGAACGGTGCAAAGTTGCATGGGAATATATCTCGGAATGGCTACGGAAATGCCATAATAGGTAGGTATGGTGGCTGTTTTGAGGAAGGTATATGGTGGGTGTATGATACCGGCGAAAGGTGCGCGGTATTAGAGAGGCTAGCAAAGGTGGAAGGGTGAGAGTGCGTATAATCCGTGGACTCAACATTAGTCATAAAGAACTCATATACTTATTGCAAAAATCTACAAGTTATCAAAGCAAAGTATTACGCGCATGCTCCTAGGGGGATAGATTGGTAGGAAAATACCATCGCTCGTCCCCGACCGCCACTCATAAGGAAGACAATCAAAAAATAAATCATGCTCCGACTTCATCACATAACGGTTCACCATACGTGCATGCTACGGGAATCACAAACTTTAACACAAGTATTTCTCAAATTCACAACTACTCAACTAGCACAACTTTAATATCACCATCTTTATATCTCAAAACAATTATCAAGTATCAAACTTCTCATAGTATTCAACACACTCATAAGAAAGTTTTATTATTAATCTTGTATACCAAGCATATTAGGATTTTAAGAAAATTATCATGCTTTTTAAGACTCTCAAAATAATCTAAGTGAAGCATGAGAGATCAATAGTTTCTATAAAACAAATCCACCATCGTGCTCTAAAAGATATAAGTGAAGTACTAGAGCAAAACTATATAACTCAAAAGATATAAGCGAAGCACATAGAGTATTCTAACAAATTCCAAATCATGTATGGCTCTCTCAAAAGGTGTGTACAGAAAGGATGATTGTTGTAAACTAACAACTAAGTACTCAAATCATACAAGACGCTCCAAGCAAAACACATATCATGTGGCGAATAAAAATATAGCTCCAAGTAAAGTTACCGATAGAAGTAGACGAACGAGGGGATGCCTTCCGGGGCATCCCCAAGCTTTGGCTTTTAGGTGTCCTTAGATTATCTTGGGGGTGCCATGGGCATCCCCAAGCTTAGGCTCTTTCCACTCCTTGTTCCATAATCCATCAAATCTTTACCCAAAACTTGAAAACTTCACAACACAAAACTTAAAGTAGAAAATCTCGTGAGCTCCGTTAGCGAAAGAAAATAAAAGACCACTTCAAGGTACTGTAATGAACTCATTATGTATTTATATTGGTGTTATACCTACTGTATTCCAACTTCTCTATGGTTTATAAACTATTTTACTAGCCATAGCTTCATCAAAATAAGCAAACAACACACGAAAAACAGAATCTGTCAAAAACAGAACAGTCTGTAGTAATCTGTAGCTAGCGCAAGATCTGGAACCCCACAAATTCTAAAATAAATTTATGGACGTGCGGAATTTACCTATTAATCATCTTCAAAAAGAATTAACTAAATAACACTTTCCAAATAAAAATGACAGCAGTTCTCGTGAGCGCTAAAGTTTCTGTTTTTTACAGCAAGTGTAACAAGACTTTCCCCAAGTCTTCCCAACGGTTCTACTTGGCACAAACACTAATTAAACACAAAAAATACAACCAAAACAGAGGCTAGATAAATTATTTATTACTAAACAGGAGCAAAAAGCAAGGAATAAAAATAAAATTGGGTTGCCTCCCAACAAGCGCCATCGTTTAATGCCCCTAGCTAGGCATAACAAGCAAGGATAGATCTATGTATTGCCATATTTGGTAGGCAATTATTCAATGAGGCATCTACCATCTTTAGGAATTTCTTCCTTTTTATTGATTATCAAACTTTTAGGCACAAGATCGAAAAATTCATTTGTAACAAATGGTTACTTAATGATAGCAAAAAGATTGGGATGAATACTTATAGATTTGAGATCCGCAGTTTCCTTACTAGAGGATTCACCCTTATTTTTAGGAACATACATAAGCTTGGAAATTTTAGTGGGAGGACTTGGAGTATTCTTTACGGAAGAAAAATCGGTTCCCAAGTTGGTAATAATATCCTCAAGTTTATCGATCCTAGTGGAATTGTGATTTAATTTCTCATTATCTATGGGTTCCTTCTCTTTAATATTTTTCAAAGTGACTCCTACTTTAGATCCATATTGAGAGATTCGGTTGTGAATCTTTTTATCCAAATTTTCAATTAACTCTACGGTGCCAACCTTATTTTCAATAATTTCAAGCCTTTGTATTACATGCTCCAAAGTTAATATAGTTCCATTAACCAAAAGAGGGGGTGAGCCAAACAAATATATCATAGCATTATAAGAATCAAAAGTATGTCTACCCAAGAAGTTCCCTCCGGTAATAGTATCAAGAACATATCTGTGCCAAGGAGTAATGCCTACATAAAAATTGTGAAGAAGAACGGAAGTAG
Source organism: Triticum dicoccoides (assembly GCF_002162155.2). Lineage (NCBI taxonomy): Eukaryota > Viridiplantae > Streptophyta > Magnoliopsida > Poales > Poaceae > Triticum > Triticum dicoccoides. The sequence continues at coordinate 710,054,559 of NC_041392.1, forward strand.
ATTGCTTCCTAGTAGATCTATTTTGAGCATTGCAAATTCTATACCAAGCATCTTTTAGATTTTCTCCCTCCCTTTGCTTAAAATTAGAATTCCACTCTCAGGAGATAATGGAGAAGATAAGGGACTAGCCATAACGACAAGCAAACAAACTAACACACAAGCAAACAGGCGAGCAAAAAGAGGCAAATAGAGAAAGAGAGGGAGGATAGAGAGAGAGAGGGAGAATAAAACGGCAAGGGTGAAGTGGGGGAGAGGAAAAAGAGAGGCAAATGGCAAATAATGTAATGCGGGAGATAAGGGTATGTGATGGGTACTTGGTATGTTGACTTTTGCGTAGATCTCCCCGGCAACGGTGCCAGAAATACTTCTTGCTACCTCTGGAGCACTGTGTTGGTATTCCCCGAAGAGGAAGGGATGATGCAGCAAAGTAGCGTGAGTATTTCCCTTAGTTTTTGAGAACCAAGGTATAAATCCAATAGGAGGCTACGCGCGAGTCCCTTGTACCTGCACAAAACAAATAAATCCTCGCAACCAACGCGAATAGGGGTTGTCAATCCCTACACGGCCACTTACGAGAGTGAGATGTGATAAATATGATAAGATAATATTTTTTGGTATTTTTGTGATAAAGATGCAAAGTAAAATAAAGGAAAAGTAAAAAGCAAAGGAAACAACTAAGTAGTAGGAGATTAATATGATGAAGATAGACCCGGGGGCCATAGGTTTCACTAGTGGCTTCTCTCGAGAGCATAAGTATTCTACGGTGGTTGAACAAATTACTGTTGACCAATTGAAAGAATTGAGCATAGTTATGAGAATATCTAGGTATGATCATGTATATAGGAATCACGTCCGAGACAAGTAGACCGACTCCTGCCTGCATCTACTACTATTACTCCACTCATCGACCGCTATCCAGCATGCATCTAGAGTATTAAGTTAAAAACAGAGTAACGCCTTAAGCAAGATGACATGATGTAGAGGGATAGACTCATGCAATATGATGAAAACCCCTTCTTGTTATCCTCGATGTCAACAATACAATACGTGCCTTGCTGCCCCTACTGTCACTAGGAAAGGACACCGCAAGATTGAACCCAAAGCTAAGCACTTCTCCCATTGCAAGAAAGATCAATCTAGTAGGCCAAAGCAAACTGTTAATTCGAAGAGAGTTGCAAAGATAACCAATCATACCTAAAAGAATTCAGAGAAGATTCAAATATTATTCATAGATAGACTTGATCATAAACCCACAATTCATTGATCTCAACAAACACACCACAAAAAGAAGATTACATAAAATAGTTCTCCACAAGAGAGGGGGAGAACATTGTATTGAGATCCAAAAAGAGAGAAGAAGCCATCTAGCTAATAACTATGGACCCGTAGGTCTGAGGTAAACTACTCACACTTCATCGGAGGGGCTATGGTGTTGATGTAGAAGCCCTCCGTGATCTATGCCCCCTCCGGCAGAGCTCCGGAACAGGCCACAAGATGGGATCTCGTGGATACAGAAAGTTGCGGTGGTGGAATTAGGTTTTTGGCTCCTTATCTGATCGTTTGGGGGTACGTAGGTATATATAGGAGGAAGGAGTACGTCGGTGGAGCAA
>NC_041392.1:710056339-710066914 GCF_002162155.2 Triticum dicoccoides
TCTTTCATTTCTTGATGTAGGGTCCAAGTCTCCCGGGTCTTGTTCGTTGAGAAAATCACGTTCCCGAAGGTTTCATTCCGTTTGGACTCCGTTTGATATTCCTTTTCTTTGAAACCCTAAAACAGGCAAAAAATAGCAATTCTGGGCTGCGCCTCCGGTTAATAGGTTAGTCCCAAAAATAATATAAAAGTGGATAATAAAGCCCAATAATGTCCAAAACAGTAGATAATATAGCATGAAGCAATCAAAAATTATAGATACGTTGGAGACGTATCACATAACACCACTAGAGGAGAGACAACATACATCTCATCAAAATATCGAACGAATACCAAATTCACATGACTACTAATAGCAAGACTTCTCCCATGTCCTGAAGAACAAACGTAACTACTCACAAAGCATATTCATGTTCATAATCAGAGGAGTATTAAGATGCATATAGGATCTGAACATATGATCTTCCAGCAAATATACCAACTAGCATCAACTACAAGGAGTAATCAACACTACTAGCAACCTACAGGTACCAATCCCGGACTTAGAGACAAGAATTGGATACATGAGATGAACTAGGGTTTGAGAGGAGATGGTGCTGGTGAAGATGTTGATGGAGATTGACCCCTTCCCGATGAGAGGATCGTTGGTGATGACAATGGCGATGATTTCCCCCTCCCGGAGGGAAGTTTCCCCGGCAGAATAGCTCCGCTAGAGCCCTAGATTGGTTCCGCCAAGGTTCCGCCTCGTGGCGGCGGAGTCTCGTCCTGAAAGCTGGCTTATGATTTTTTCCTCATCGAAAGACTCCATATAGCAGAAGATGGGCATCGGAGGGCCACCAGGGGGCCCACGAGGCAGGGGGCGTGCCCCCACCCTCGTGGGCAGGGTGTGCCCCCCTCCGGAACTTCTTGCGCTCGGTATTTTTTTATATATTCTGAAAATGACTTCCATGAAATTTCAGGACTTTTGGAGCTATGCAGAATAGGTCTCTAATATTTGCTCCTTTTCCAGCCCAGAATCCCAGCTGCCGGCATTCTCCCTCTATATGTAAGCCTTGTAAAAGAAGAGAAAATAGGCATAAGTATTATGACTTGATAACCCACAAGTATAGGGGATCGCAACAGCTTTCGAGGGTAGAGTATTCAACCCAAATTTATTGATTCAACACAAGGAGAGCCAAAGAATATTCTCAAGTATTAGCAGTTGAGTTGTCAATTCAACCACACCTGGAAACTTAGTATCTGCAGCAAAGTGTTTAGTAGCAAAGTAATATGATAGTGATGGTAACGATAACAAAAGAGTAACGAAAGCAAAGTAATGTTTTTGGTATTTTGTAGTGATTGTAACAATAGCAACGGGAAAGTAAATAAGCGTAAACCAGTATATGGAAAGCTCGTAGGCATCGGATCAGTAATGGATAATTATGCCGGATGCGGTTCATCATGTAATAGTCATAACATAGGGTGACACAGAACTAGCTCCAATTCATCAATGTAATGTAGGCATGGATTCCGAATATAGTCATACGTGCTTATGGAAATGAACTTGCATGACATCTTTTGTCCTACCCTCCCGTGGCAGCGGGGTCCTAATGGAAACTAAGGGATATTAAGGCCTCCTTTTAATAGAGAACCGGAACAAAGCATTAGCACGTAGTGAATACATTAACTCCTCAAACTACGGTCATCACCGGTAAGTATCCCGATTATTGTCACTTCGGGGTTAACAGATCATAACACATAATAGGTGACTATAGAATTGCAAGATAGGATCAAGAACACTCATATATTGATGAAAACATAATAGGTTCATATCTGAAATCATGGCACTCGGGCCCTAGTGACAAGCATTAAGCATAGCAAAGTCATAGCACCATCAATCTCAGAACATAGTGGATACTAGGGATCAAACCCTAACAAAACTAACTCGATTACAAGATAAATCTCATCCAACCCATCACCGTCCAGCAAGCCTACGATGGAATTACTCACACACGGCGGTGAGCATCATGAAATTGGTGATGGAGGATGGTTGATGATGACGACAGCGATGAATCCCCCTCTCCGGAGCCTCGAACAGACTCCAGATCAGCTCTCCCGAGAGGTTTTAAGGCTTGGCGGCGGCTCCGTATCATAAAACACAATGAATTCTTCTCTCCTATTTTTTTCTCTCCGAAAGCAAATATATAGAGTTGGAGTTGGAGTCGGGAGGTCTCCAGGGGGCCCACGAGGTAGGGGGTGCGCCCTAGGGGGGGGCGCCCCCCACCCTCGTGGACAGAGTGTGGGCCCCCTGGTCTTCATCTTTGGCGAGGATTTTTATATATTTATTGTAAGACATTCCGTGGAGTTTCAGGTCATTCCGAGAACTTTTATTTTCTGCACATAAAACAACATCATGGCAATTCTGCTAAAAACAACGTCAGTTCGGGTTAGTTCCATTCAAATCATACAAGTTAGAGTCCAAAAGAAGGGCAAAAGTGTTTGGAAAAGTAGATATGACGGAGACGTATCAACTCCCTCAAGCTTAAACCCTTGCTTGTCCTCAAGCAATTCAGTTGACAAACTGAAAGAAATAAAGAAAAACTTTTACAAACTCTGTTTGCTCTTGTTGGTGTAAATATGTCAAGCTAGCATTCAAGTTTTCAGCAAAGATTATAGCTAACCACATTTGCAATAATTCTCAGGTCTCATGATTACCCATATTAATAGCATAATCAACTAGCAAGCCATAATAATAAATCTCGGATGACAACACTTTCTCAAAACAATCATAATATGATATAACAAGATGGTATCTCGCTAGCCCTTTCTGAGACCGCAAAACATAAATGCAGAGCACCTTTAAAGATCAAGGACTGACTAGACATTGTAATTCATGGTAAAAGAGATCCAATCATAGTCACACCCAATATAAATTAATAGTGATGAATGCAAATGACAGCTGCGCTCTCCAGCTAGTGCTTTTAATAAGAGGGTGATGACTCAACATAAAAGTAAATGGATAGGCCCTTCGCAGAGGGAAGCAGGGATTTGTAGAGGTGCCAGAGCTCGGTTTTGAAATGGAGATAATTAATATTTTGAGCGGTATACTTTCATTGTCAACATAACAACCAAGAGATGGCGATATCTTCCATGCTACACACATTATAGGCGGTTCCCAAACAGAATGGTAAAGTTTATACTCCCCCTCCACCAACAAACATCAATCCATGGCTTGCTCGAAACAACGAGTCACTAAACCACAACGCTGATATAAGGACAGAAAAACTACCGGGAAACATGCTTATAAGGGCAGACAATCTGCCGAGATAGCGTTTCTCCTGGCAGATAGAACCTCCACGAGAACGACTGCCGGGGATTAGTTGCCCCGGCAGATAAACTTCTACCGGCAGTTTCTCTGCCCTGGCCCTTATATTTGCCGGCAGTTTGTTTTCTCCCGGCAGATTGGTCAAGGCACATGAAACTGCAATTGCCGGCAGTTTAGCTGCCTGCACATGCATGGTTTCCCGGCAGTTACGATGCCAACACTTCGATTTCACTAGCAAACTATTGTAGGCATCCCTGATGTAACATCCATTCATTATGTTAAGCAATCAGGACACCTCACACAATTTATACATACACTTCAAAGTAACATATAGGCCTCATCGGAAACCTTAAACTTCATTCCATAAATATAAGAACATATATAAGCAGATTGTGCCACAAAAGGAGTACATAAATGTTTCTAGATAGATGTGCCACACAACCAAAATGAAGTAGTTCCACAAAGGGAGACGTGTATATGTTTCTAAATGTGCCACGCAACCAAAATGGCCATATAGTGGCCTATGTGCCAAAACGGCCACCAAAATGAGCTGAACTTCCCAATGTCTCCAGGTTCAACAAACAAGGCGCATTATATTATCACTCCACCAACTTAATAGTACATCTTGCAAACCTTCAGCAGCTTGTAGATCATCCAAATCTCCATCAAGTAGTGCATCTTTGGGAAACCTGCAACAGACCGAAACTCAAAATGGAGCTCTCATAGCACAATAAACCTGTTGTAAGTTGTAACATACATGAACATGCAACTAGTACTGGACAATAAAAAATGCAATTTTTACATCACATAAGGACAAGTGTTCTAATGCCTTGTTTGTTTGCCTTGCTATTGGGCGTTGGCTGTAGCAGGCTAGCAGCACACGCTGTGAAATTATTCAGTACATGGAGTTTGAATGAAGGCTGATGTTGTACACAGATCGTTCATTGGAGATGAAAAGGATTTGAATCAGGCTAACGTACACAGCTCATTCCATTCCAGTTATAGTAACAAAACAGTAAAAAGTTATAATTTGATATTCTTGTCGTTCCAAACTTGTTTATAGTAACCTAAAGGTTTAGGTTATGACATACCCTGAAGACAAGCACCCAACTTGTTAGGCATACAAATAAGCCACCAACAATAAATGCCATTTCATCCAAATAATGTGCTTGTAACAGGATAAAATGTTTGCCACGGTCACCTTTCGCAAAACTGCTACTCGACTAAAATGGTTGCAGAGAACTCTATCTTGATTTGATGCGCCTTAGATGGTTCCCTCTCCCTCTGGATGATATGGCTGCAGAAGAAAGCAAAGTGAAAAGGATTGGTTCATTCTGTAAAATTGTGACAAGGACACCTTCAAGTTTGCACTCACATTTTCTTCACTAATCTCCGGTAGAACTGGAGTTCAAGTTTGTCCAACACAAGGTAGAGACCGCATTTTAGTAACCCTACAAGAGAAATAAGCAATCAGTGTCCATGCAAAACAATCAGTGTCCCTGTACAAAAATGTAGGACACAATCAGTGACAGGAGAGGGCCGAATCTTTTTCAGCACACAAATATGTGAATGAGGTATAAAAAATATGTTTAGTTGTGGAATCAGACCCATTTTGTTGCAACATTTTTGTATTTTATTTGTATTCAGTAAACGATGGACAAATTGATACCTAGTACATTCAGAAATAATTCAAGTCAGTAACATTAACAAAAAAAAGGGCAGCCCGGTGCATGTTGCTCCCACTTGCGTAGGGTCCGACCACTTTGAGTTCAAGTGAGTTGATAATAAAATAAGGAGGAATCCATGTGACAGAACTGTAGTTAGGCATATCCTAAGAATATATTGGAAGAATAAGTGCACAAACACAGCTAGGAGCTTTGCATTGAGAAATCATGTAGCTACTCGATCTCATAAATGCTCCTCTTAAAATTATACTTGATTTCGCCCATGTCCTTAAGCACACTGAATGTCTTATATTCATCAGAAACAATTATGTATTACTATGGCATCGGGAATGGAAATAGGAAGAGCGACAAACACAGGAAGAGAAATCAATTCAAAACATTCAAAAATGGATGCTAAGCTAAAGTCGACCGGCAAGAGCAACATACTGAAAACTGCAGTAACTAAGATCATATAATAACTTGAGATAAAGTTTCTCACTCATATTAACAATCTGCATGAGATTACTTTATTACATAAGTTGACTTAGAGATATCTTGTACTGTTACTAGTGCAAAATATTGTTTTGACAAAGTCCATGTAGTTACAAGCATACAGAAATCTAAATACTATGATGTGCATAGTGGAACACAGAATTCTACCATTTTGGTGAAAACAGATTTAACTGGCAATATGTTGATTTTTATCAATGTACAGAATCCATTGCTATTGGACATTTTGGTGTAACTCAAATGCTCCATTAAGCTTGCATAGATTTGGTTAACAAAACTTTTAAAGTGTGAGTAAAAATCTATGAAAGAAGGACTATAAACACTATTGGACATGATATTGAGAAATCTGGGAAGTTGCTACGACTCTACCATCAAATATATAGGAAATATTCAAAGTCTAGGCCTCATACACTTTGCTTAATGTTGGAAGGCATAATGATTTGATATGACATGCAGATACTCATAGTCTTAGCCTTTATTTCTGAGAAATAAAATAAGAGATGCATACCACCCCTACAGAACACATAAAACTGCTTCGCCAGTCTTAGAGCATTGTGAAGCAGAAACAATCAATTAACTGATACTTGAAATGAACAAAGTGTATTATCTACAATACTTGTAATCTTCAGTACACCATCAAAACAAACCTACTTATTGTTTGCTAACCAGGAGCGGAGCTTTGTTGGGGCCAAACAGGGCCATGTGCACCCAGGTTCTTGGCACTTTTAATTTTACCTATGCACCAAAGCACAGCCCACTAAGAATACGGTCGATCCATGTAGCTGGCACGAGCATGTAGCAGCACGCTATTTCTCATGGCCGCAGCAGGCAGCGGCACACTAGGCCTAGCACCAGCCGCTCACCGGCATCCCACGCAGATCTGGCATCGAACAACCAGGGGCCGGCCGAAACGCACACCCCACAAACTCCACTCCCCTGTCACCTCCGACTCACCATAAGGGAAACCACTCCATCTAATTTCCCTGCAACTACGATTCAGCAAGAGATAACAGGTAATCTAATTTCTTTTCCCAAATTCTGAGTTCAACGAAGGAGTTAGATACAGATTATCCATATGCTTATTCTGTCCATCATACTGTCCTGGATAGATAGCCTGGTTGTTCCACTCAATTGAGGACATGAATTAGATGCAAATAGTACTGCACTGTACATCTAATTTTCCTGTAATCGCTTCATTAGATAGATAGCCTGAGTGTCACCCAATTGTTATGAACATTTTAAATATCAGAACATATATTTTGCAGCCATAAGCATTTATAAGCAAGCTCACTCACAATTTATGAATTGATATATACATATATGCTCACTCCATCTTGTAATCATGTATTATATACTAATGCCTATGACTCAGAATCTCAAACAAAAAACCTGTGCACCGTTTGCCTGGCCCGCCCAATATTTTCTTTGAAGCCCCGCCACTTTTGCTAACCTTCAAGTTTTACCAATTTCAGGCTTGGATGATCCTTGATGACCAACGTTGTTTTGAGGAACCCTTCCCAGATTAACTAATAGACTATATACATAGATTTTAGAGATACACACCAATTTCTGCAGTGATCTAGGAAATATCACCTGTCAAATTCTCGCGGTTGGAGCAAGAAATAGAGGAGTCAGCGCTATCCAGGGAAAGGCAGAGCTGCTCGCGAGGAGGATTGATGCTCCCCTGCCTGGGGTAGACGACGTAGATGAGGGGTCCCCGCTTGGTTCTTCGATGAAGCTTGTGGAGAGGAGGCATGGTCGGGGAGGAAGCTCCCGAGATGGGTGGTGGTGAGGGAAGACATTCGGCGGAGGAGGGTGGTCACCGCTTGCGGTCTGGAGTGGCGGCTCGGTGGCGCCGCTCTGGAGTGGTTGGGGAGGGGGGACGGCGGCAGCGTTCTGGGTGGAGGGCGGCCGCCGGCTTGGATCTGGAGTGGTTGGCGGCTGCGGTCAATTCGGTGCTTGGAGCCGCCGCTCTGGAGTGGTTGGGGGCGACGGCAACAGTGCTCCAGGTGGAGGGCGTTTGGCGGCGGCGGGATGGTTAGGGCAGGTGGCACGGTGGGGGGCGACGGCGGCGGTGGTCTGGTTGGGGGGGGGGCGGCGGCTGTGTCTGGTGGACGGCACGAAGGATTTGGGGGCGGCGGCGCTATCTGATGGCGGGCCGGCGCGTCGGCGTCTTTTTTGGGCCAAAGTTTTGGCCACTCGCGCGCTTTCCCCACATCGCGCGCGCTTAGTAGGCCCGATATTCCGGTCTGGCGTCAAAGTCGATTCCCGACAGATTATGGGCCGTGGTGTGGTTGTCTCGGCAGCAGATGGGCCCTGAAGTGTACCGGCAGTGCATGTGTCGTCATTGTTCAAGTTCTCCCGGCAGTTTCTCTGCGCCAAGATGTTTGTAACGGCAGAAACAAATATCCCGGCAGTTGTTTTGCCCTTGATCGAGTATTTCTCCCGATAGTTAATAGCCCCCAATCAAGTGTTGTGGTGTAGTTTTATTTTGCAGTTATTTTGATTTAGTTTGCATAAAGCATGGGACTGGGCATCCCGGTGACCAGCCATTTTCTCGTGAGTGAGGAGCGGAGTCTACTCCTCTTGAGAATAACCCGCCTAGCATGGAAGATACAGGCAGCCCTAGTTGATACATAAGCTATTCGAGCATACAAAACAAAATGATTATTTGAAGGTTTAGAGTTTGGCACATACAAATTTACTTGGAATGGTGGGTAGATACCACATATAGGAAGGTATAGTAGACTCATCTGGAATAACTTTGGGGTTTAAGGGATTGGATGCACAAGCAGTATTCCCGCTTAGTACAGGTAAAGGCTAGCAAAAGACTGGGAAGCGACCAACTAGAGAGCGACAACAGCCATGTACATGCATTAAAATTAATAAACATTGGATGCAAGCATGAGTAGGATATAATCCACCATGAACATAAATATCGTGAAGGCTATGTTGATTTGTTTCAACTACATGCGTGAACATGTGCCAAGTCAAGCCACTTAAATCATTCAAAGGAGGATACCATCCCATCATACCACATCATAACCATCTCAATAGCATGTTGACACGCAAGGTAAACCATTATAACTCATAGCTAATCAAGCATGGCACAAGCAACTATGATCTCTAATTGTCAGTGCAAACATGTTTATTCATAACAAGCTGAATCAAGAACGATGAACTCATCATATTTATAAAAACAAAAGAGGTCGAGTTCATACCAGCTTTTCTCATCTCAGTCAGTCCATTATATATCATCATAATTGTCTTTCACTTGCATGGCCGAACGATGTGAATAATAATAAGAGTGCACGTGCATTGGACTAAGCTGGAATCTGCGAGCATTCAATAAACAGGAGAAGACAAAGCAATATGGGCTCTTGGTTAAATCAACAATAAAGCATATAAGAGCCACTTCAACAATTTAATCATGGTCTTCTCCTACTGACCCCCAAAGAAAGAAAAGAAATAAAACTATTTACACGGGAAAGCTCCCAACAAGCAAAAGAAGAACGGGAAATATTTTTGGGTTTTCTTTTTAATTACTACTACAAGCATGGAAAGTAAATTAATTAAAAGCTACAACTATTTTTTTTGTTTTTCTTAAGGTTTATTAAACACACAAGAAGAAAGCATAAAAAAGGAAAATAAACTAGCATGGATGATACAATGAAAAAGTATGAGCACCGACATATAGCAATGATTGTGTGTGAACATAATGTAATGTCGGTGGGAAATACGTACTCCCCCAAGCTTAGGCTTTTGGTCTAAGTTGGTCTATGGCCACGGCTGGCCTGGCTGATATCCGTAGTAGAAGTTGGGTTGTACTGTGATGCAGCGGCTATCGCCTCCTGAGCTGCAGTGTGGCGACGAGCGGCCTCCGCCCTCCTCTCGTACTCATCTGCCTCCTCTCTAGTAATAGAATATCCTCCTCTTGCCTGATAATCAAAGAAAGCAGGAGCAGGGAGAGTAATACAGACATCACGACGTCTGTCAAAGATTAGTCGGTACTGGAGAGGTGATTCGTTCCTCTCGACAAAATGGTGGTGAACCATAGCATTAAAATCTAGATAGGCAGGAGGTAATTCAATATCATCTTTGCGTACATCTATACCAGGAAAATTAGCTACGCGAGTTGCATAAATTCCACCAAAGAAATCTCCATTAAGTCTATTAAGATGCAGCCTACGTGCAACAATGGCTCCCAAATTATATGATTTGTCTCCTAACACAGCACTCCTAAGAATACTGAGGTCAGGGACACACACGTGACATGCTTCATCTTTACCATTTATGCATCTACTATGAAGAGAGCAAAATAATGTATAGCAGGAAAGTGGATGCTCCCTATGGTAGCTTGTGTAATATCTCTAGATTCTCCCACAGTTATATTAGCAAGAATATCTCTAAATTCACATTTGCGAGGATCCCTTATACTACCCCATTGTGGAAGTTTTCATGCAGTGGTAAAATCCTCTAAGTCCATGGTATAAGATTTATCACAAAGATCAAACAGGACAGTTGGAGAATTATGTGAAGTGGAAAATTCAAACCTCCTCACAAAGGAACTAGTGAGGTTATGATACTGGCTACACTTCTCTTTCTCGAAGCTAACAAGATCAGCATTACGCAAATATGCGTTGAATTCTTCTTTTATTCCCGCTCGATCCATAAAATTTTCAGAAGGCCACTCACAAGGACGCACTGGAGCGTCTCTTGGTGGCTCTTCGTCAGCATCACGCATTGCAAGCCTGAGTCCTTGCTTCTTTGAAGAACCACCTTGGAACATCTTCCTAAGAGCAAGTCTAGTAGAGCCCTCAAACCCCTAAAAATAACCGTTTTTTTTACAGTTTTCACCGAAAAAACGCCGTAGACTAGAACCTCTAAACCCTTAAACCCGTAAAAAAATTGGAGGTTCAACCCTCAAACCAGTTTGCAACCTGTAGAAGTAGGGCTTGAGAGGAAAATCTCCCCCAACCCGCACTCCTCCTCTCTCGCGCGGGAGGAAAGTTCCTCCTCCTCCCGGCCTCCTCCTCCCGCCGCCCCCTGCCGCGCCAGCAATGGAGGGCCTCCCACCGCCGCGCCCCGCCCGCCCGCC
>NC_041392.1:710067084-710104964 GCF_002162155.2 Triticum dicoccoides
GCCCACCCGAACGTGGCCAACATGGTGGCGGCGACCCACGTCGGGGCCAAGCGGTGGCGGGCGGGCCTCGCACCTCCTCCTGCCGCCTCCCCAGCTCCCGCCCTGGCCACCATCACCGCCCCGGCGCCCGCCCTCGCCGCCTCCCCGACTCCCGCCCCGGCCACCAAGAAGAGCCGGCCGAAGGCGGCCTCTCATGGCCCGCGAGGGGCGGCCTCCAAGGTCGCCAGCTCGTCCCCGGCCGTGAACAAGCCGCGGAAGAAGCCCGCGGCCCCGCCCGCCGCCGTCGCCGAACCTCCTCCCGCCGCGCATGAGGTGTTCGAGGAAATGGCAACCCCATCCTCGTTCATGGACCTCCTCCAAAACGCGGAGGTGGACCTCAGAGCTCCGCCTCTAGACCCCTTTAGGTTTGGTGACGACTTGGAGGAAAAGGAGGAAGATGAGGAGGATGAAGGGGATGACGAGGAGGAGGTGGCCGAGATAGGGGAGGAGGCATTCACCGCCGCTTCCCACCCACATGCGCAGTCGACAAACTACACCGAGGCGGAAGATATCCTCTTGGTTCGTGCTTGGGCAGCTGTGGGAATGGATGCAACCACCGGCACTGATCAAACTGGTAAACGGTATTGGCAAAGGATCGAGGACACCTATTGTAGGATCAAGCCGAAGAATAGTGGGTTCATCTCTCGCACTTACTGGTCGTTTCAAGGCCGGTGGGAGTTGATCAAGCCCGCTTGTGCTCGTTGGAGTGCGGCCATGGACCAAGTGAGGGATGCACCACCTAGTGCAATCGTGGAGAGTGACTATGTGAGTACATATTTTTTCACTATTTTGATTATGTGTGTGCACTATGCTATTGGTGGGTTCTTATGTGATTTATGTGTGGTTGATAGGAGACAATTGCCGGCATGAGGTACAAGGAGATGGACGCTTCCAAGGGCAAGCCATTCCCATTTAAGCATGCTTGGACAATTCTTCAAACCTTTGACAAGTTGAAGTTGAGGGATCAAGAGACCGCACCCAAGAAGTCGGCAATGCTTAGGATGGATGATAGTGAAGATGAGGAGGAGAGGAACTTGGGCAAGCCCGAGGGAACCTAGAAGGGCAAGCTAAGGGTGAAGATGGAAGATGAGGCGTCAAGCCTAAGGGAGAAGATGGACCACATGATGAAGGCAAGAGAGGAATTGACAACGAAGACATTGGAGACGAAGCTTCTTATCACCGAGAAGAAGAAAGAGGTCAAGCTTGCACAAGTTGAAGCAAAGCGTGAAGAAGCAAAGCGCAAGGCCGAGTTGGAGGAGAGGATGATCAAGCTCAAAGAGGCAAAGGTATGGAAAGAACTCATGGTGGAAGAGAAAGAGCACATGATGATGTCCAAGAAGGACATGGATCAAGACCAATTGCAATGGTGGAAGGACTACAAGGACGACATCGCGGAGAGGAAGAGGATGTTCCGTGTTGCGTCCTCTACTTTTCGAGGTGACACTCCGATGAGTAGTTGTGGTGATGGCGGTGTGTACGACTCCACCGGTGCCCATGGAGATGCTTGATGGAGCCCGGATGTGGTCTAGGAGATGGCGCCGAGGTGCAACTTTTTTGGTGATGGTGCCGATGAGAGGAGGAAGATGATGATTTTGTGATGTAAACTATTAAACCATGCATCAATGATTGTCATTTGGTAGTTTGTTTGGAAGTTGATTGTGTTCTTGTTGTCATAAATTGTGAGATGTCAAATGATAGATTTAAAGGTTGGGGTCGAGGCAAAGACTAGAACCCTCAAATTCAATCCTTAAAGCAGTTTAAGGGTTGGGTTTGAGGGTTCTAGTATTTTCCCCTGTTTTTCAACCCTTAAAAGTGTCAAAAAGTGGCAGTTCTCAACCCTTAAAACTACTTTAAGGATTTGAGGGTTTGAGGGTTCTACTAGTAATGCTCTAAGAATTTTTCTTCCTTTGAAAAATTCTTTTTTTTAGTAATTCAAAATAAAAGTAAACCAAACTCAATAATAATGATAGCAACCACTCCTACAATGGCCTAGAGCCTATATCATGCATCAAAACTACTTTTGACCATATAAATTTGACATGCAAGCTCAAGAACAGGGTCACCTAAGCAGCAAAAATTTGCAATGAATAAAGCACTAGAACAAAAACTAATTGGACCAATGGAGGAGTCACATACCAAGGAACAATCTCCCCAAGCAGTTTTGTGAGAGGTGCTTTGAGCAAGGAGATCGAAAATTACAGCAAAGAGGGCTGGAACTCGTGCTTGAGTTGGTTTTTCGTGTTTGTGGGAGGAAGAAGAAGAGGATGGGTGCAGGAATAAGTGGAGGAGGGCCACCGTGGGCCCACAAGGCAGGGGCGTGCGCCCAGGGGGGTAGGGCGCGCCCTCCACCCTCGTGACCAGGTGGCAGCTCCCCCCGCGGTAATTTTTACACCATAAATCCTCAAATATTCCCTAAAAAATCATATTAAATTGGCATGTCATTCTGAGGACTTTTATTTTCGGGACATTTTTATATTGCACGGATAAATCAGGAAACAGACAAAAAAAATACTATTTTTACTTTATTTCAACTAAATAACAGAAAGTATAAAGAGGGTACAGAAGGTTGTGCTTCTAGTTTCACTCATGCTCACCAAAAGGAATCCACTAACAAGGTTGATCAAGTCTTGTTAACAAACTCATTCCGATTAACACGAAACCGGAGAAATTTCGGATAACACTAGGTTTCCTCAACGGGGATATGCACATCCCCAATAATAAGTATATCATATTTCTTCTTGACAATAGGAAGAGGAAATTCAAAACCTCCAAATATAATCGATGGAATTTTTCCGATGGAATTTATACTGTGAACTTGAGGTTGTTTCCTCGGAAAGTGTACCGTATGCTCATTACCATTAACATGAAAAGTGACATTGCCTTTTTTGCAATCAATAACAGCCCCTACAGTACTAAGAAAAGGTCTTCCAAGAATAATAGACATACTATCGCCCTCGGGAATATCAAGAATAACAAAGTCCGTTAAAATAGTAACGTTTGCAACCACAACAGGCACATCCTCACAAATGCCGATAGGTATAGCAGTTGATTTATCAGCCATTTGCAAACATATTTCAGTAGGTGTCAACTTATTCAAGTCAAGTCTACGATATAAATAGAGAGGCATAACACTAACACCAGCTCCAAGATCACATAAAGCAGTTTTAACATAGTTTCTTTTAATGGAGCATGGTATAGTAGGCACTCCGGGATCTCCAAGTTTAATTGGTATTCCACCTTTAAAAGTATAATTAGCAAGCATGGTGGAAATTTCAGCTTCTGGTATCTTTCTTTTATTTGTAACAATATCTTTCATGTACTTGGCATAAGGATTCATTTTGAGCATATCAGTCAATCGCATACGCAAAAAGATAGGTCTAATCATTTCAGCAAAGCGCTCAAAATCCTCATCATCCTTTTTCTTGGATGGTTTGGGAGGAAAAGGCATGGGTTTCTGAACCAAAGGCTCTCTTTTTTTACCATGTTTTCTAGCAACATAATCTCTCTTATCATAACGTTGATTCTTTGATTGTGGGTTATCAAGATCAACAACATGTTCAATTTCTACATCATTAACATTACTAGGTTGAGCATCATTATGAACATCATCATTAACATTTTCATTAGGTTCATGTTCATTGCCAGATTGTGTTTCAGCATCAGACATAGAGATATCATTTGGATTATCAGGTGGTTCAGCAATAGGTTCACTAGAAGTTTGCATAGTTCTATCATTTTTCTTTTTCTTCCTTTTAGAAGAACTAGGTGCATCAATATTATTTCTCTGAGAACCTTGCTCAATTCTCTTAGGGTGGCCTTCAGGATACAAAGGTTCCTGAGTCATTCTACCAGTTCTAGTAGCCACTTTAACAACATAATCATTTTTCTTACTATTCATCTCATTGAGCAATTCCTTTTGAGCTTTAAGTACTTGTTCTACTTGAGTGGTAACCATAGAAGCATGTTTGCTAACAAGTTTAAGTTCACCTCTAATATTAGCCATATAATCACCCAAATATTTAATCATATTAGCATCTTGTTTTAATTGTCTACCAAAATAAGCATTGAAGTTTTCTTGCTTAAACATAAAATTATCAAACTCATCCAAGCATTGACTAGCAATTTTAGCAGGAGGGATTTCAGCTTTATCATATCTATAGAGAGAATTTACCTTTACTACCTGTGTCGGGTTATCGAGGTCTAGAGGTTCTTCAATAAATAAAGGATTAAGATCATACGTTTCTTCAATAGGCGGTAAATTAAGACCATGTATTTCTTCAATAGGAGGTAGATTCTTAACATCTTCAGCTTTAATACCTTTTTCTTTCGTAGATTTCTTTGCCTCTTGCATATATTCTGGACTGAGAAATAGAACACCTCTCTTCTTCAGAGTTGGTTTAGGAATAGGATCATTAATAGGAGCAGGAGCTGGCTCAGGAGGTGCCCAATTATTTTCATTTGTCAACATATTATTCAATAAGATTTCAGCTTCATCTGGTGTTCTTTCCCTGAAAAGAGAACCAACACAACTATCCAGGTAATCTCTGGAAGCATCGGTTAGTCCATTGTAAAAGATATCAAGTATTTCATTTTTCTTAAGAGGATGATCAGGCAAAGCATTAAGTAACTTGAGAAGCCTCCCCCAAGCTTGTGGGAGACTCTCTTCTTTAATTTGCACAAAGTTGTATATTTCCTTTAAAGCATCTTGTTTCTTATGAGCAGGGGAATATTTAGTAGAGAAGTAGTAAATCATATCCTGGGGACTACGCACACAACCAGGATCAAGAGAATTAAACCATATCTTAGCATCACCCTTTAATGAGAATGGAAATATTTTAAGGATATAAAAGTAGCGAGATCTCTCATCATTAGTGAACAGGGTGGCTATATCATTTAATTTAGTAAGATGTGCCACAACAGTTTCAGATTCATAGCCATGAAAAGGATCAAATTCAACTAAAGTAATTATATCAGGATCAACAGAGAATTCATAATCCTTATCAGTAACACAGATATGTGAAGTAGCAAAAGCATGGTCAGGTTTCATCCTAGCATTTAGAGATTGCTTATTCCATTTAGCTAATAACCTTTTGAGTCCATATCTATCTTTGCAAGATAAAATAGCTAAAGAAGCTTCTTGATCAAATAAATAACCCTCAGGAATAACAAGTGATTCTTCATCATCATAATCAGATTCAATTTTTCAATCTCTCTAGCCCTAGCAAGTCGTTCCTCGAGAAAATCACTAAGTGGCATAGTAGTATCAGGCATAGAGGTAGTTTCATCATAAATATCATGTATAACATCATCAATAACATGCGACATATCAGAACGAATAGCAGAAGTAGGTTTAGGTGTCGCAAGCTTACTCATAACAGAAGGTGAATCAAGTACAGAGCTAGACGGCAGTTCCTTACCTCCCCTCGTAGTTGAGGGATAAATTGTTGTCTTAGCGTCTTTCAAGTTCTTCATAGTGCCCAACAGATATAAATCCCAAGTGACTCAAAGAATATAGCTATGCTCCCCGGCAACGGCGCCAGAAATTAGTCTTGATAACCCACAAGTATAGGGGATCGCAACAGCTTTCGAGGGTAGAGTATTCAACCCAAATTTATTGATTCGACACAAGGTGAGCCAAAGAATATTCTCAAGTATTAGCAGCTGAGTTTTCAATTCAACCATACCTGGAAACTTAGTATCTACAGCAAAGTGTTTAGTAGCAAAGTAATATGATAGTGATGGTAACGGTAACAAAAGAGTAACGAAAGCAAAGTAATGTTTTTGGTATTTTGTAGTGATTGTAACAATAGCAACGGGAAAGTAAATAAGCGTAAACCAGTATATGGAAAGCTCGTAGGCATCAGATCAGTGATGGATAATTATGCCGGATGCTGTTCATCATGTAACAGTCATAACATAGGGTGACACAGTACTAGATCCAATTCATCAATGTAATGTAGGCATGTATTCCGAATATAGTCATACATGCTTATGGAAAAGAACTTGCATGCCATCTTTTGTCCTACCCTCCCGTGGCAGCGGGGTCCTAATGGAAACTAAGGGATATTAAGGCCTCCTTTTAATAGAGAACCAGAACAAAGCATTAGCACATAGTGAATACATGAACTCCTCAAACTATGGTCATCACCGGTAAGTATCCCGATTATTGTCACTTCGGGGTTAACGGATCATTACACATAATAGGTGACTATAGACTTGCAAGATAGGATCAAGAACACTCACATATTGATGAAAACATAATAGGTTCAGATCTGAAATCATGGCACTCGGGCCCTAGTGAGAAGCATTAAGCATAGCAAAGTCATAGCAACATCAATCTTAGAACATAGTGGATACTATGGATCAAACCCTAACAAAACTAAATCGATTACATGATAAATCTCATCCAACCCATCACCGTCCAGCAAGCCTACGATGGAATTACTCACACACGGCGGTGAGCATCATGAAATTAGTGATGGAGGATGGTTGATGATGACGACAGCGACGAATCCCCCTCTCCAGAGCCCCGAACAGACTCCAGATCAGCCCTCCCGAGAGGTTTTAGGGCTTGGCGGCGGCTCCGTATCGTAAAACGCGATGAATTCTTCTCTCCTATTTTTTCTCCCCGAAAGAAAATATATAGAGTTGGAGTTGGAGTCGGGAGGTCTCCAGGGGGCCCACGAGGTAGGGGGCGCGCCCTAGGGGTGGGGGTGCCCCCCACCTGAAGGAAATATGCCCTAGAGGCAATAATAAAGTTATTATTTATTTCCTTATATCATGCTAAATGTTTATTATTCATGCTAGAATTGTATTAACTGGAAACATAGTACATGTGTGAATACATAGAGAAACAGAGTGTCACTGGTATGCCTCTACTTGACTAGCTCGTTGATCAAAGATGGTTATGTTTCCTAACCTTAGACATGAATTGTCATTTGATTAACGGGATCACATCATTAGGAGAATGATGTGATTGACTTGACCCATTCCGTTAGCATAACACTTGATCGTTTAGTTTGTTGTTATTGCTTTCTTCATGACTTATACATGTTCCTATGACTATGAGATTATGCAACTCCCGTTTACCAGAGGAACACTTTGTGTGCTACCAAACATCATAACGTAACTGGGTGATTATAAAGATGCTCTACAGGTGTCTCCGAAGGTACTTGTTGGGTTGGCGTATTTCGAGATTAGGATTTGTCACTCCGATTGTCGGAGAGGTATCTCTGGGTCCTCTCGGTAATGCACATCACTATTGGTTATTGACCGGAGACATGTCTCGGTCATGTCTACATAGTTCTCGAACCCGTAGGGTCCTACGGGTCCGCACGCTTAAAGTTTCAGTGATGATTGTATTATGAGTTTATGTGATTTGATGTACCGAAGGTAGTTCGGAGTCCCGGATGAGATCGGGGACATGACGAGGAGTCTCGAAATGGTCGAGACGTAAAGATCGATATATTGGACGACTATATTCAGACATCGGAAAGGTTCTGAGTGATTCGGGTATTTTCAGGGGTACCGGGGAGTTACGGGAATACGAGGAAGAAGTAATGGGCCTCATGGGCTAAGTGGTGGAAGAGAGGAGGCAGGGTGCGCGGCCCCCCTAGCCCAAACCGAATTGGACTAGGGGACGGCCCCCCTTTCCTCCCTTTCCTCCTTCTCCTTCTCCTCCTTCCTTTCCTCCTCCTAGTAGGAGTAGGAAAGGGGAGTCCTACTCCTACTAGGAGGAGGACTCCTCCTCCTGGCACGCCCATAGAGGGCCGGCCGGCCTCCCCCCTTGCTCCTTTATATACAGGGGCAGGGGGCACCTCTAGACACACAAGTTGATCAGTTGATCTCTCCCAGCCGTGTGCGGTGCCCCCCTCCACCATATTCCACCTTGGTCATATCGTAGCGGTGCTTAGGCGAAGCCTTGCGTTGGTAGCAACATTATCACCGTCACCATGCCGTCGTGCTGATGGAACTCTCCCATGAAGCTCTGCTGGATCGGAGTTCGCGGGACGTCATCGAGCTGAATGTGTGCTAAACTCGGAGGTGTCGTGCGTTCGGTACTTGGATCGGTCGGATCGTGAAGACGTACGACTACATCAACCGCGTTGTGCTAACGCTTCCGCTTTCGGTCTACGAGGGTACGTGGACAACACTCTCCCCTCTCGTTGCTATGCCTCACCATGATCTTGCGTGTGAGTAGGAATTTTTTTTGAAATTACTACGTTCCCCAACACCACCCTCGTGGACAGGGTGTGGGCCCCCTGGTCTTCATCTTTGGCGAGGATTTTTTATTATTTATTATAAGACATTCCGTGGAGTTTCAGGTCATTCCGAGAACTTTTGTTTTCTGCACATAAAACAACATCATGGCAATTCTACTGAAAACAGTGTTAGTCCGGGTTAGTTCCATTCAAATCATACAAGTTAGAGTCCAAAACAAGGGCAAAAGTGTTTGGAAAAGTAGATACGACGGAGACGTATCATGACATAATGTGTAATAACAGCCCATAATGCAATAAATATCTATATAAAAGCATGATGCAAAATGGACGTATCAACTCCCCCAAGCTTAGACCTTGCTTGTCCTCAAGCGAAAGCCGGAATCAAAAAATATGTCCACATGTTTAAAGATAGAGGTGTCGATAAAAATAAAATATGGACATGAGGGTATCATGATCATTCTTAGAACAAAAACTTATGTAATTCTTGTCATATGATCTCTTATGCTAGAGTAACAATTAAATCACAATTTGAAGTATGAATCATAAACTTCATTGAAAACTAACAAACTATAATCTCAGTCATTGGAGCAATTGCAATTTATCATAACATAGGAAAGAGTCAATATAAGAGCTTTTCAGCAAGTCCACATACTGAACTATCATATAGTCTTTCACAATTGCAAACACTCACGCAATACTTATGGGTATGGAGTTTTAATCAGACACAGAGAAAGATAGGGGCTTATAGTTTTGCCTCCCAACATTTTACCTCAAGGGTAATGTCAACAATAATAGTTCATGAAAACTCACATCCAATTAGCCATATATACCAGGATCTTTCCAACATGTTGTTCTTGCCAAAAGATAAAATTTAAAAAGGAAGGGTGAAGATCACCATGACTCTTATACAAGGTAGGAGATAAAAGTAAAAGATAGGCCCTTCGCAGAGGGAAGCAGAGGTTGTCATGCGCTTTTATGGTTGGATGCACAAAATCTTAATGCGAAAGAACATCACTTTATATTGCCACTTGTGATATGGACCTTTATTATGCAGTCTATCGCTTTTATTTCTTCCATATCACACGATCGTATAAAGTTTATTTTCTCCCACACTAATAAGTCATACATATTTAGAGGGCAATTTTTTTATTGCTTGCACCGATGACAACTTACTTGAGGGATCTTACTCAATCCATAGGTAGGTATGGTGGACTCTCATGGCAAAACTGGTTTAAGGGTGTTTGGAAGCACAAGTAGTATCTCTACTTGGTGCAAAGAATTTGGCTAGCATGAGGGGGAAAGGCAAGCTCAATCATGTTGGATGATCCATGACAATATAATTTATCTCAGATGTAAGAAAAAATAACCCATTATGTTGTCTTCCTTGTCCAACGTCAACCCTTTAGCATGTCATATTTTAATGAGTGCTCACAATCATAAAAGATGTCCAAGATAGTGTATTTATATGTGAAGACCTCTGTTTCTTTATTACTTCTTATTAATTGCAACGATGACCAAAACTATGTTTGTCAACTCTCAACAACTTTTAATCATCGTACTCTTTATATGTGAGCTCATTACTCTCCATAAGATCCATATGATCTCTTTTATTTCTTTTTATTCTTTCTCTTTTATTTTATTCACTCAAGATTATGGCAAAATAATCAAGCCCTTGACTCAACACTAATCTTATCATATATAGCTCACGGACTCGATTACATAGAAGGATCATAAAGCAAAACTCACAACTAGATCATACTAAGAACTTTTATTCTACTAGATCAAAATATTATCAAAAAGATCGAACTAAGAAAAGCGGTAAAAATAAAAGTGATGGTGATACGATTCCTGGGCACTCCCCCAAGCTTGGTAGTTGCCAAGGGGGGTGCCCATACCCATGTGATTATATCTCTTTTGCCGGTGAAGGAGGTGGAGTTGTTGATGATGTAGGCTTCTTCCTTAATTTGCGCTTGAGGACAGAATTTTGATCCCTCGGGTCATCGATCTCGTGCTCAAGGCTTAATATCTTCTTGCATAATTCCTGTTTGTTTTCCTGCAAGATGCGAAAAGGGGTAAACTTGATCTTAGGTTTCTTTCCTCTATTAGGGAGGCTTGACTTTTTGAACACCACATGCATGTCCCCAAGTTGAGGTAATGGGACTTCATCTTCATCTGAACTCGTCTCCTCCTTTCCCCTGGGTTCATAGTCCTCTTCTTCTTCCGTAGTCCAACCACAATGCTCCACCTCCCCATAGACCATAGGATCTACAAGATAATCAGCCACATAGCTTTCTCCTTCCGAATCCTGGGATGACATATTGATCTAATCTGCAGCAGAAACATCTCGAAACAAGAACATGATATTTTTGCATGATACTGTGGTCAAAACCTTCGGGAGATTATATAATGAATTTTTACCGACCAAAATACGTAACGTGCAAGAAAACGGAGTCTGGAGAGCGCACGAGGTGCCCACGAGGTAGGGGGCGCGCCCAGGGGGGTAGGGCGCGCCCTCCACCCTCGTGGAGCCCTCGTGTCCTTCCCGGACTGCTTCTTATTTTTTTATTTTTCTAAATATTCCAAAACAGAGAAAAATTGCCATTAGAACTGTTTTGGAGTCGGTTTACTTAGCGTACCACATACCTATTCCTTTTCGGAGTCTAAAACGTTCCGGAAAGTGTCCTCTATGTATTCCTCCGGGGATACGGTTTCAATAACATTGGTTTCAACATTTATAGGATTACCTGAGATATAATGTTTGATTCTTTGACTATTCACCACCTTCGGATTTGTGCCTTTGAAGTTGTTGATTTTTATGGCACCGGAATGATAGACCTCCTCGATAACGTAAGGGCCTTCCCATTTAGAGAGAAGCTTTCCTGCAAAAAATCTTAAACGAGAGTTGTATAGAAATACATAATCACCTACATTAAACTCACGCTTTTGTATCCTTTTGTCATGCCATCTTCTAACCTTTTCTTTAAACAATTTGGCATTTTCATAGGCTTGGGTTCTCCATTCATCGAGTGAGCTAATGTCAAATAACCTTTTCTCACTAGCAAGTTTGAAATCATAATTGAGCTCTTTAGTAGCCCAATAAGCCTTATGTTATAGTTCAAGAGGTAAGTGACATGCTTTTCCATAAACCATTTTATACGGAGACATACCCATAGGATTTTTATATGTAGTTCTATAGGCCCATAATGCATCATCAAGTTTCTTGGACCAATTCTTTCTAGATCTATTAACAGCCTTTTGCAAAATTAATTTGAGCTCTCTGTTGCTCAATTCTACTTGACCACTCGACTGTGGGTGATAAGGAGAAGCAATTCTATGATTAACATCATATTTAGCAAGCATTTTATGGAAAGCACCATGAATAAAATGTGAACCACCATCAGTCATTAAATATCTAGGGACTCCAAACCTCGGAAAAATAACTTCTTTAAGCATCTTAATAGAGGTGTTATGATCAACACTACTAGTTGGAAAGCTTCTACCCACTTAGTAACGTAATCAACAACAACTAAAACATGTGTATATCCATTAGCGGCAGGAAAAGGTCCCATATAATCAAAGCCCCAAACATCAAATGGTTCAATAACAAGTGAATAATCCATAGGCATTTCTTGACGTCTACTAATATTACCAATTCTTTGATATTCATCACAAGATACAACAAACTTACGGGCATCCTTGAAGAGAGTAGGCCAATAAAAACCGGATTGCAATACCTTATGTGCAGTTCTATCTCCAGCGTGGTGTCCTCCATAAGGTTCGGACTGACACTTGCATAGGATCTGTTCCTGTTCATGGTCAGGTACACAACGTCTAATAACACCATCTACTCCTTCTTTATAAAGATGTGGGTCGTTCCAAAAGTAATGTCTCAAATCATAGAAGAACTTTTTCTTTTGCTGGTATGTGAAACTAGGTGGTATAAATTTAGCAACAATATAATTAGCATAATAAGCATACCATGGAGCAGTACGAGAATCATTTATGACATTTAATTGTTCATTAGGGAAGCTATCATCAATAGGTAGTGAGTCATCAAGAACATTCTCTAGCCTAGACAAGTTGTCTGCAACGGGGTTCTCGGCTTCCTTTCTATCAATAATATGCAAATCAAATTCTTGTAGCAAGAGAACCCATCTAATAAGTCTAGGTTTAGCATCTTTCTTTTCCATAAGATATTTAATAGCAGCATGATCCGTGTGAATAGTTACTTTAGAATCAACAATATAAGGTGAGAACTTATCACAAGCGAATACAACTGCCAAAAATTCTTTTTCAGTAGTAGCATAATTTCTCTGAGCATTGTCTAAAGTTTTACTAGCATATTGAATAACATTTAATTTCTTATCAACTCTTTGCCCTAGAACAGCACCTACAACATAATCACTAGCATCACACATAATTTCAAAGGGTAAATTCCAATCAGGTGGCTGAACAATAGGTGCAGAGATCAATGCTTTCTTAAGTATTTCAAATGCTTCTACGCAATCATCATAAAAACAAATGGTATATCTTTTTGTAATAAATTAGTCAAAGGCCGAGAAATTTTTGAGAAGTCCTTAATGAACCTCCTATAAAAACCGGCATGACCAAGTAAACTTCTTATACCTTTAATGTCCTTGGGACATGGCATCTTTTCAATAGCATCAACCTTAGCTTTATCAACTTCAATACCTCTTTCAGAAACTTTGTGCCCCAAGACAATACCTTCATTAACCATAAAGTGGCACTTCTCCCAATTCAAGAGAAGGTTAGTTTCTTCGCATCTCTGCAAAACTCGATCAAGGTTGCTTAAGCAATCATCAAAAGAGGATCCATAGACGGAGAAATCGTCCATGAAAACCTCACAAATCTTTTCACAAAAGTCAGAGAATATAGCCATCATGCATCTTTGGAAGGTAGCAGGTGCATTACATAAACCAAAAGGCATACGTCTATAAGCAAAAGTACCGAACGGGCAAGTAAAAGTGGTCTTAGATTGGTCATCAGCTGACATAGGTATTTGAGAGAAACCAGAATAACCATCTAGAAAGCAAAAATGCCCATGTTTGGATAATCTTTCTAGCATTTGATCAATAAAAGGTAAGGGGTAATGATCTTTTTTAGTAGCTGTCAGTGTCAAAACTGGCGGATCTCGGGTAGGGGGTCCCGAACTGTGCGTCTAGGCTGGATGGTAACAGGAGGCAGGGGACACGATGTTTTACCCAGGTTCGGGCCCTCTTGATGGAGGTAAAACCCTACATCTTGCTTGATTAATATTGATGATATGGGTAGTACAAGAGTAGATCTACCACGAGATCAGAGAGGCTAAACCCTAGAAGCTAGCCTACGGTATGATTGTATGTTGTGATTGTTGTCCTACAGACTAAAACCCTTCGGTTTATATAGACACCGGAGAGGGTTAGGGTTACACAAGGTCGGTTACAAAGGAGGAGATATCCATATCCGTATTGCCTAGCTTGCCTTCCACGCCAAGTAGAGTCCCATCCGGACACGAGACGAAGTCTTCAATCTTGTATCTTCATAGTCTAACAGTCCGGCCAATGGAGATAGTCCGGCTGTCCGGAGACCCCCTAATCCAGGACTCCCTCAGTAGCCCCCGAACCAGGCTTCAATGACGATGAGTCCGGCACAGTATTGTCTTCCGCATTGCAAGGCGGGTTCCTCTCCAAATTATGTGTACCTGTCGAAATAATGTCCGGTTTCTTGTGAATGTTTGTACTCCTTGGCTTCCACGCCCAATAATGGCCACTTTCCACATGTCAAGCGAATGCGAAGAGCCAGGGTGTTTTCACATTTACCCCCCTAGCTGTGTGAATGAGCCGCCTATTTAAAAAGACGAGGATACAGATCCAAATCACACCATCCTCCCTCGGTGAGCCTTCATCGGAGCGCACCCCTACCTCCAAGCCTGAAGATTGGGAGAGATGTTCCATCCCGCACAGCAAATTCGTGATGCTTCAGTCCAAGGGATTTCTTCCCCCAGCGTACCTGGTCCCGGTTCGAGCCGGGCTTGCCACCTATAATGGCGGATAGCAAGCGGAGAGCCTTCCCAATGCCTCGAAGGGAGAGAGGGTATGCCTTGTCCCTTATTTAGTAAGAGGGCTCGAATTCCCAATTCATCCGTTTCTCTGGGGGCTCCTGGAGTTCTACGGCCTCCAGTTGCACAACCTTACGCCTGCCTCCCTGCTGCATATCGCGGGATTCGTAGCCCTCTGTGAGTTGTTTTTGGGTTGTGAGGCTCATTTCGCTTAGTGGAAGAAGTTGTTCTGCCTTGTGCCCCGTTCTCAGAAGGGGTCAATATATCAAGTGGGCGGAGCCGAAGTGTGGCGTATTGCCGGGACCGGATACCTATCCGGGACACCAAAGAAGACGTCCGAAGACTGGACTTTAGAATGGTTTTATATAGAAGACGTCCCCCTCCCAGATCCTATTCGGATCGGCCTTCCGGAGTTTGACAACGCCCCTTTGAAGAAGCGCCGGAGCTGGCGTCCACGGAGCTCTCTGGAGGAAGATGACAGGGACATTCTTTACCTGATGAGCCGGATAAGTTTTTTAACTCGATCCGGATTGACCATGATCGAGGTCATGGCCATGTGCATCATGCGAGGGGTGCAACCGCTTCAGTATAGAGGCCACCCCATGTGGGATTTAAACAGGGAGGATGACGCCACCCGCCACGGCCGCAAAGGGCCGGGGTCGGCTGCTGATCTAATAAAGATCTTATCCACTTTGTATAAGGGAGAAGAGGAGGAATTCCTTCGTGTCAACCCGCAGGGCGGATTTTCTATGTACAATCCTCCGAGCTGGGTAAGCAGAGACTTTTTATCGCCCATCCATTTCATATTCTCGTAGTTAAGTATTCATTCTAGTGATTTCATCGCAGGAGCTGCGCCAGGCTGTAAAGGAGATAAACAGTCCTCCTCCACAGCCCGAGGACCCTGGACGGTCCCTTGACCCGGCCTCCCAGGAGGATCCAGACATATCTGTGGAGCTGATCGATGGGGTATTTTACTAATGGAGTAATGACAACGCCTTGGTGGCCATCACGGCCGATTACCCTGGGCTAGTTCCAGCCTCACAGGTGACTGAGACCGAAGTCCCAGTTCTTAAAAAGGGATACGTCCTTGCGCTTTTTTGATTGCCGTATAACAGCCGTGTTTTGCAGGGGAGGTCCTCGAGGCCGAAGGCCGAGCATGCGGCGACTGGCCAACAAAGGGCCGCGAGGTCAAGCAGGCTGAAAAGACCCGCAGTCCGGATTGAGACACCGGCGCAGTGGTATGGCGCGTCGTCCTTATTGCAAGATATTATTCTCAGAGGCATATTAACGCCCATGCCTTTTTTTTCAGGAAAAAGAGCGCTCGCCAGACTATACCCGGAGAGGCTGCCAATCGCGCCTCCACAAGCCAGGCTCCAAGGCCGGATTCGGAGGCGGGAACGAACACAAGCCGTGCGCCGGGTGCTCCTCCGACAGAGGATGTAGATAAACTGTCCGCCACCCATTCCGAGGTGGAAAGTGCCATGAAACACAGGCGTCGCCGGACTGTTCTTCGTGACGCTTGTTTCTCCCAAGAGGCATTGGATGCCTTCAACTCGGGAGACGCGCACCTCCGTGCCGCTCAAAATGGTCTAGCCAGAGCCATGGAGCAGTATGTAAAAGACATACGGGTGAGAAAATTTGGTGATTATATATATCAGTAGCCCCTGGGACTTGAAATAGTTAGGATAAATGATTTAAGGATCATTTGTTTATGCAGGTGCTTACAGAAAAGAATACTCAACTGTCCCAGGAGCTGGAGGAGTGCAAAGCCCAACTTCAGGCCGCACTGGCCGCAGCAGGGGAGCCCAAAGAGACCCCCTCTGGTAACATATCCTTCAAATGATAAGTATCATATAGAATGCGGCGTGTATGCAGATCAGACGATAAATTTGCAGATGATGCTGGAGTAAATCCGGATAAGCAACAACTCCAACGCCAGTTAAAGGCCGGTGAGAACGTGCTTACGAGGGTGAGGCAGGAGAAAAATGATCTCCAAGATGCCAACACCAAGCTGGGCGTGGAACTACAAGATGTTCGCACCCAAATGTCACACTCTGTTAAGGAAAATCGGCGGCTTCGACGCGGCATATTTAGTAAGTGCTTGAACGAACTTTGAAAAAAAAACTTCGGCGAGGAAGCTGAGTTATGTCTGTAGGTATGTTAACAGGTCGTCCTACCGAGGAAATGCCCGGTTCAATGGGTGACCTTCTTCCCGAGCTCTCACAGCTGCACAGACGAGTTCGGCAGGTGATGCAAGGCATCGCCCAGGCCTTGTGGCCATCCGTCTCCGTACCCGAAGGCCTTGGAGAGCTTGCAGAAAAGCTAAAGGGAGCGCGGCGGTGCTTTCGATTATGGAAGATATCGGCCTGCCGTCAGGGCGCCAGGGAAGCCTAGGCGATGGTGAAGACACGTTACACGAAGGCTAACCCGAACCACATGGCCGAAGTCAGACCTGTGGGGCCCGATGGGAAGGAGATCCCTGTAAGCTTAGTGTACGACCAAGTAGAATTGGCCGCAAAGTATTCCCAACAGGACTGTAGACTAGACAGCCTGTTGGATGGTATTGAAGAGGAATTCAACCAGTCGAATTGACTATGTAATTTTAAAGTGACATGTATAATGCCTTCTAGCCAGATTGTAGATCGTTTGTCGTGGAGGACCTTTTCGCTTCAACCTCGGGACCCGACAGTCCGGAGTGTATCCGAATACCCTCTCGGTTATGTAAGAATCGGGGCATGCGTGGAGACCAAGCGTAGGGGTCATTAGTGCTTTATCAGACAAGTGCCCAACTAGTTATGTTATATTACATGGGTAGTAAGAAACATCTTCCAGAGAGAATAGTTCCGTTAAGGGTTCCTTTCCCTGGGTAAGCCTGCCCTAAAGTGCATGTCTGGACTGTGATAAGAAGCGCAGAAAAATCATCTAGGGGCAGATATGGATAATAAAAGTCATGTTTTGTTCATCGACCGAATATTCCCTTAAGAACGCTAGCTTTTGGCTTCACCCAGTCTGAGGTACACGTGTTGGAAATATGCTCTAGAGGCAATAATAAAATGGTTATTATTATATTTCTTTGTTCATGATAATTGTCTATTGTTCATGCTATAATTGTGTTATCCGGAAATCGTAATACATGTGTGAATACATAGACCACAACACGTCCCTAGTGAGCCTCTAGTTGACTAGCTCGTTGATCAGAAGATAGTCATGGTTTCCTGACTATGGACATTGGATGTCTTTGATAACGAGATCACATCATTAGGAGAATGATGTGATGGACGAGACCCAATCCTAAGCATAGCTCAAAGATCGTGTAATTCATTTGTTGTAGCTTTTCCGAATGTCAAGTATCATTTCCTTAGACCATGAGATTGTGCAACTCCTGGATACCGTAGGAGTGCTTTGGGTGTGCCAAACGTCACAACGTAACTGGGTGACTATAAAGGTACACTACAGGTATCTCCGAAAGTGTCTGTTGGGTTGGCACGAATCGAGACTGGGATTTGTCACTCCGTATGACGGAGAGGTATCGCTGGGCACACTCGGTAATGCATCATCATAATGAGCTCAATGTGACCAAGTGGTTGATCATGGGATCATGCATTACGGCACGAGTAAAGTGACTTGCCGGTAACGAGATTGAACGAGGTATTGGGATACCGACGATCGAGTCTCGGGCAAGTAACGTACCGATTGACAAAGGGAATTGTATACGGATTGATTGAATCCTCGACATCGTGGTTCATCCGATAAGATCATCGAGGAGCATGTGGGAGCCAACATGGGTATCCAGATCCCGCTGTTGGTTATTGACCGGAGAGTCGTCTCGGTCATGTCTGCGTGTCTCCCGAACCCGTAGGGTCTACACACCTAAGGTTCGGTGACGCTAGGGTTGTTGAGATATTAGTATACGGTAACCCGAAAGTTGTTCGGAGTCCCAGATGAGATCCCGGACGTCATGAGGAGTTCCGGAATGGTCCGGAGGTAAATATTTATATATAGGAAGTCAAGTTTCAGCCATCGGGATGGTTTCGGGGGTAATCGGTATTGTACCGGGACCACCGGAAGGGTCCCGGGGGTCCACCGGGTGGGCCACCTATCCCGGAGGGACCCATGGGCTGAAGTGGGAGGGGAACCAGCCCCTAGTCGGCTGGTGCGCCCCCCCATGGGCCTCCTCCTGCGCCTAGGGTTGGAAACCCTAGGGGTGGGGGGCGCCCCACTTGCCTTGGGGGGCAAGCCACCCCCTTGGCCGCCGCCCCCCTTGGAGATGGCATCTCCTAGGTCCGGAGCCCCCCCCTATGGGTCCTATAAATAGCAGGGGGAGGGAGGGCAGCCGCACCCTAGCCCCTGGCCTCTCCCTCTCCCTCCCGTGACACTCCTCCTTCTCCCTGTGCTTGGCGAAGCCCTGCCGAGATCACCGTTGCTTCCACCACCACGCCGTCGTGCTGCTGGATCTTCATCAACCTCTCCTTCCCCCTTGCTGGATCAAGTTGGAGGAGACGTCTTCCCAACCGTACGTGTGTTGAACGCGGACGTGCCGTCCGTTTGGCGCTAGGTCATCGGTGATTTGGATCACGACGAGTACGACTCCATCAACCCCGTTCTCTTGAACGCTTCCGCACGCGATCTACAAGGGTATGTAGATGCACTCCTCTCTCCCTCGTTGCTACATGACTCCATAGATTGATCTTGGTGATGCACAGAAAATTTTAAAGTTCTGCTACGTTCCCCAATAGTGGCATCATGAGCTAAGTCTATGCGTAGTTTCTACGCACGAGTAGAACACAAAGCAGTTGTGGGCGTCGATATTGTCAATTTGCTTGCCGTTACTAGTCTTATCTTGATTCGGCGGCATCGTGGGATGAAGCGGCCCGGATCGACCTTACACGTACGCTTACGTGAGACTGGTTCCACCGATTGACATGCACTAGTTGCATAAGGTGGCTGGCGGGTGTCGGTCTCTCCCACTTTAGTTGAATCGGATTCGATGAAAAGGGTCCTTATGAAGGGTAAATAGAAATTGGCATATCACGTTGTGGTTTTGGCGTAGGTAAGAAATGTTGTTGCTAGAAAGGATGTGATGTGCCGTGTGCATATCACGTAAAAACTTGCAACAACAATTAGAGGACGTCTAACTTGTTTTTGTAGCATGTGCCATGTGATGTGATATGGCCAAAAGGATGTGATGAATGATATATGTGATGTATGAGATTGATCATGTTCTTGTAATAGGAATCATGACTTGCATGTCGATGAGTATGACAACCGGCAGGAGCCATAGGAGTTGTCTTTATTTATTTATGACCTGCGTGTCAACATAAACGTCATGTAATTACTTTACTTTATTGCTAAAGCGTTAGCCATAGTAGTAGAAGTAATAGATGACGAGGCAACTTCAAGAAGACACGATGATGGAGATCATGGTGTCATGCCGGTGACTACGATGATCATGGAGCCCCAAAGATGGAGATCAAAGGGAGCAAATGATATTGGCCATATCATGCCACTATTTGATTGCATGTGATGTTTATCATGTTTTACATCTTATTTGCTTAGAATGACGGTAGCTTAAATAAGATGATCCCTCGTAATAATTTCAAGAAAGTGTTCCACCTAACTGTGCACCGTTGTGAAGGTTCGTTGTTTCGAAGCACCATGCGATGATCGGGTGTGATAGATTCTAACGTTCGAATACAACGGGTGTAAGCCAGATTTACACACGCAATACACTTAGGTTGACTTGACGAGCCTAGCATGTACAGACATGGCCTCGGAACACAGAAGACCGAAAGGTCGAGCATGAGTCGTATAGAAGATACGATCAACATGAAGATGTTCACCGATGTTGACTAGTCCGTCTCACGTGATGATCGGACATAGCCTAGTTAACTCGGATCATGTTTCACTTAGATGACTGGAGGGATGTCTATCTGAGTGGGAGTTCATTGAGTAATTTTATTAGATGAACTTAATTACCATGAACTTAGTCTAAAATCTTTACAATATGTCTTGTAGATCAAATGGCCCACGTTGTCCTCAACTTCAATGCGTTCCTAGAGAAAACCAAGCTGAAAGATGATGGCAGCAACTATACGGACTGGGTCCGGAACCTGAGGATCATCCTCATAGCTGCCAAGAAAGATTATGTCCTAGAAGCACCGCTAGGTGATGCACCCATCCCAGAGAACCAAGACGTTATGAACGCTTGGCAGTCACGTGCTGATGATTACTCCCTCGTTCAATGCGGCATGCTTTACAGCTTAGAACCGGGGCTCCAAAAGCATTTTGAGAGACACGGAGCATATGAGATGTTCGAAGAGCTGAAAAATTGTTTTCCAAGCTCATGCCCGGGTCAAGAGATATGAAGTCTCCGACAAGTTCTTCAGCTGTAAGATGGAGGAAAATAGTTCTGTCAGTGAGAACATACTCAAAATGTCTGGGTTGCATAACCGCTTGACTCAGCTGGGAGTTAATCTCCCGGATGACGAGGTCATTGACAAAATCCTTCAGTCGCTTCCACGGAGCTACAAGAGCTTTGTGATGAACTTCAATATGCAGGGGATGGAAAAGACCATTCCTGAGGTATATTCAATGCTGAAATCAGCGGAGGTGGAAATCAAAAAGGAACATCAAGTGTTGATGGTGAATAAAACCACTAAGTGCAAGAAAGGCAAGGGTAAGAAGAACTTCAAGAAGGACGGCAAGGGAGTTGCCGCGCCCGGTAAGCAAGCTGCCGGGAAGAAGCCAAAGAATGGACCCAAACCCGAGACTGAGTGTTTTTATTGCAAGGGAAGTGGTCACTGCAAGCGGAACTGCCCCAAATACTTAGCGGACAAGAAGGCCGGCAACACTAAAGGTATATGTGATATACATGTAATTGATGTGTACCTTCCCAGTACTCGTAGTAGCTCCTGGGTTTTTGATACCGGTGCGGTTGCTCACATTTGTAACTCAAAGCAGGAGTTGCGGAATAAGCGGAGACTGGCGAAGGACGAGGTGACGATGCGCGTCGGGGATGGTTTCAAGGTCGATGTGATCGCCGTCGGCATGCTACCTCTACATTTACCTACGGGATTAGTTTTAAACCTCAATCATTGTTATTTAGTGCCAGCTTTGAGCATGAAGATTGTATCAGGATCTCGTTTAATTCAAGATGGCTACTCATTTAAATCCGAGAATAATGGTTGTTCTATTTATATGAGAGATATGTTTTATGGTCATGCTCCGTTGGTGAATGGTTTATTCTTAATGAATCTCGAGCGTAATGTTACACATATTCATAGTGTGAATACCAAAAATGTAAGGTTGATAATGATAGTCCCACATACTTGTGGCACTGCCGCCTTGGTCACATAGGTGTCAAACGCATGAAGAAGCTCCATGTAGATGGACTTTTGGAGTCTCTTGATTACGAATCATTTGACACGTGCGAACCATGCCTCATGGGTAAAATGACCAAGATTCCGTTCTCAGGAACAATGGAGCGAGCAACCAACTTATTGGAAATCATACATACTGATGTGTGCGGTCCAATGAGTGTTGAGGCTCGCGGTGGCTATCGTTATGTTCTCACCCTCACTGATGACTTGAATAGATATGGGTATGTCTACTTAATGAAACACAAGTCTGAGACCTTTGAAAAGTTCAAGGAATTTCAGAGTGAGGTTGAGAATCAACGTGACAGGAAAATCATGTTCTTGCGATCAGATCATGGGGGAGAGTACTTGAGTCACGAATTTGGCGCACACTTAAGAAAATGTGGAATAGTTTCACAACTCACGCCGCCTAGAACACCTCAGCGTAATGGTGTGTCCGAACGTCGTAATCGCACTCTATTGGATATGGTGCGATCTATGATGTCTCTTACCAATCTACCACTATCATTTTGGGGCTATGCTTTAGAGACTGCCGCATTCACTTTAAATAGGGCTCCGTCGAAATCTGTTGAGATGACACCGTATGAATTATGGTTTGGGAAGAAACCTAAGCTGTCATTTCTAAAAGTTTGGGGATGCGATGCTTATGTCAACAAACTTCAACCTGAAAAGCTCGAACCCAAATCGGAAAAATGCGTCTTCATAGGATACCCTAAAGAAACTATTGGGTATACCTTCTACCTCAGATCCGAAGGCAAGATCTTTGTTTCCAAGAATGGATCCTTTCTAGAGAAAGAGTTTCTCTCGAAAGAAATAAGTGGGAGGAAAGTAGAACTTGATGAAGTATTACCTCTTGAACCGGTAAGTGGCGCAACTCAAGAAAATGTTCCTGAGGTGCCTGCACCGACTAGAGAGGAAGTTAATGATGATGATCATGAAACTTCAGATCAAGTTGCTACTGAACTTCGTAGGTCCACAAGAACACGTTCCGCACCAGAGTGGTACGGCAACCCTGTCTTGGAAATCATGTTGTTAGACAACGGTGAACCTTCGAACTATGAAGAAGCGATGGCGGGCCCGGATTCCGACAAATGGCTGAAAGCCATGAAATCCGAGATAGGATCCATGTATGAAAACGAAGTATGGACTTTGACCGACTTGCCCAATGATCGGCGAGCCATAGAAAATAAATGGATCTTTAAGAAGAAGACAGACGCGGATGGTAATGTAACCATCTATAAAGCTCGGCCTGTCGCTAAGGGTTATCGACAATTCAAGGGGTTGACTACGATGAGACTTTTTCACCCGTAGCGAAGCTGAAGTCCGTCCAAATCATGTTAGCAATTTCCGCATTCTATGATTATGAGATATGGCAAATGGACGTCAAAACGGCATTCCTTAATGGTTTCCTTAAGGAAGAATTGTATATGATGCAGCCGGAAGGTTTTGTCGATCCTAAGAATGCTGACAAGGTGTGCAAGCTCCAATGCTCGATTTATGGGCTGGTGCAAGCATCTCGGAGTTGGAACATTCGTTTTGATGAGATGATCAAAGCATTTGGGTTTACGCAGACTTATGGAGAAGCCTGCTTTTACAAGAAAGTGAGTGGGAGCTCTGTAGCATTTCTCATATTGTATGTGGATGACATACTGTTGATGGGAAATGATATAGAATTCCTGGAAAGCATAAAGGCCTACTTGAACAAGTTTTTTCAATGAAGGATCTTGGAGAAGCTGCTTATATATTGGGCATCAAGATCTATAGAGATAGATCGAGACGCCTCATTGGTCTTTCACAGAGTACGTACCTTGACAAGATATTGAAGAAGTTCAAAATGGATCAGTCAAAGAAGGGGTTCTTGCCTGTATTGCAAGGTATGAGATTGAGCACGACTCAATGCCCGACCACGGCAGAAGATAGAGAAAAGATGAGTGTCGTCCCCTATGCCTCGGCCATAGGGTCTATCATGTATGCTATGATGTGTACCAGACCTGATGTACACCTTGCCGTAAGTTTGGTAGGAAGGTACCAAAGTAATCCCGGCATGGAACACTGGACAGCGGTCAAGAATATCCTGAAGTACCTGAAGAGGACTATGGATATGTTTCTCGTTTATGGAGGTGACGAAGAGCTCGTCGTAAAGGGTTACATCGATGCTAGCTTCCACACAGATCTGGATGACTCTTAAGTCACAAACCGGATACGTGTATATTTTGAATGGTGGGGCAGTAAGCTGGTGCAGTTGCAAGCAAAGCGTTGTCGCGGGATCTACATGTGAAGCGGAGTACATGGCAGCCTCGGAGGCAGCACAAGAGGCAATCTGGGTGAAGGAGTTCATTACCGACCTAGGAGTCATACCTAATGCGTCGGGCCCGATGACTCTCTTCTATGACAACACTGGAGTTATTGCCCTTGCCAAGGAGCCCAGGTTTCACAGGAAGACCAGGCATATCAAGCGTCACTTCAACTCCATTCGTGAAAGTGTTCAAAATGGAGACATAGAGATTTGTAAAGTACATACGGACCTGAATGTGGCAGATCCGTTGACTAAACCTCTCCCTAGAGCAAAACATGATCAACACCAGAACTGCATGGGTGTTCGATTCATCACAATGTAACTAGACTATTGACTCTAGTGCAAGTGGGAGACTGTTGGAAATATGCCCTAGAGGCAATAATAAAATGGTTATTATTATATTTCTTTGTTCATGATAATTGTCTATTGTTCATGCTATAATTGTGTTATCCGGAAATCGTTATACATGTGTGAATACATAGACCACAACACGTCCCTAGTGAGCCTCTAGTTGACTAGCTCGTTGATCAAAAGATAGTCATGGTTTCCTGACTATGGACATTGGATGTCTTTGATAACGGGATCACATCATTAGGAGAATGATGTGATGGACGAGACCCAATCCTAAGCATAGCTCAAAGATCGTGTAGTTTGTTTGCTGTAGCTTTTCCGAATGTCAAGTATCATTTCCTTAGACCATGAGATTGTGCAACTCCCGGGTACCGTTGGAGTGCTTTGGGTGTGCCAAACGTCACAACGTAACTGGGTGACTATAAAGGTACACTACAGGTATCTCCAAAAGTGTTTGTTGGGTTGGCACGAATCGAGACTGGGATTTGTCACTCCGTATGACGGAGAGGTATCACTGGGCCCACTCGGTAATGCATCATCATAATAAGCTCAATGTGACCAAGTGGTTGATCACGGGATCATGCATTACGACACGAGTAAAGTGACTTGCCGGTAACGTGATTGAACGAGGTATTGGGATACTGACGATCGAGTCTCGGGCAAGTAACGTACCGATTGACAAAGGGAATTGTATATGGATTGATTGAATCCTCGACATCGTGGTTCATCCTAGGAGATCATCGAGGAGCATGTGGGAGCCAACATGGGTATCCAGATCCCATTGTTGGTTATTGACCGGAGAGTCATCTCGGTCATGTCTGTGTGTCTCCCGAACCCGTAGGGTCTACACACTTAAGGTTCGGTGACGCTAGGGTTGTTGAGATATTAGTATACGGTAACCCGAAAGTTGTTCGGAGTCCCGAACGTCACGGGGAGTTCCGGAATGGTCCGGAGGTAAAGATTTATATATAGGAAGCCAAGTTTCAGCCATCGGGATGGTTTTGGGGGTAATCGGTATTGTACCGGGACCACCGGAAGGGTCCCGGGGGTCCACCGGGTGGGGACACCTATTCCAGAGGGCCCCATGGGCTGAAGTGGGAGGGGAACCAGCCCCTAGTGGGCTGGTGCGCCCCCATGGGCCTCCTCCTGCGCCCAGGGTTGGAAATCCTAGGGGTGGGGGCGCCCCACTTGCCTTGGGGGGCAAGCCACCCCCTTGGCCGCCGCCCCCCTTGGAGATGGCATCTCCTAGGTCCGGAGCCCCCCCTATGGGTCCTATAAATAGCAGGGGGAGGGAGGGCAGCCGCACCCTAGCCCCTGGCCTCTCCCTCTCCCTCCCGTGACACTCCTCCTTCTCCCTGTGCTTGGCGAAGCCCTGCCGAGATCACCGTTGCTTCCACCACCACGCCGTCGTGCTGCTGGATCTTCATCAACCTCTCCTTCCCCCTTGCTGGATCAAGTTGGAGGAGACGTCTTCCCAACCGTACGTGTGTTGAACGCGGACGTGCCGTCCGTTTGGCGCTAGGTCATCGGTGATTTGGATCACGACGAGTACGACTCCATCGACCCCGTTCTCTTGAACGCTTCCGCGCGCGATCTACAAGGGTATGTAGATGCGCTCCTCTCTCCCTCGTTGCTATATGACTCCATAGATTGATCTTTGTGATGTGTAGAAAATTTTAAAATTCTCCTACGTTCCCCAACAACACGTCCGGCTGACCTGGCGGTAACAATCGCAGAGGTGCTCCCCTTATGCCCTAGCCGAATTAACAGGAATGTAGGGCATAAATACAAGAGCCAGGCAACCCAGTTTGACCAAAACTTAAGTCATATAGATGCATATAATGGTGAAAAAAGGTAGATGCGGAAGTATAACACATGTGTTGGGCGTAAGGCCCAGGTAACTAACTTAAGCTTCTGTGAAAGAAGCCCCCAGGTATGAAGAGTGCGGATAGCACATCTGTTACGTATGAGTGAGGCGCAAGGTGACCCTTGAAGGCCTAGAGAAATAAAAGAAAGAAAGGGAAACAGGACAGATGATGCATATGCAGAAAATGGACAAAGGGAGGGGACTAACATAAAGTCCGGTGCTAGGCGTAGAATATTCGGAGCCTGGCTGCGTTCCATGGGTTCGGCTCGAGTCGACTAGTCGATGCATCCCGAAGTCGGTACGCTCCACCGGTCAACATTTGGTCGATAATGAAGGGACCTTCCCATTTGGGCTCGAGCTTGTTCTTTTTCTTATCCGGTAGTCGTAGAACTAGTTCGCCAACGTTATAAGTTTTGGCCCGTACTTCTCTGCTTTGGTATCTGCGAGCCTATTGCTGGTAAAATGCGGAACGGGCTTTGGCTACATCGCGCTCCTCCTCCAAGGTGTCCAGACTGTCCTGCTGATCGAGCTCGGCTTCTCTTTCTTCGTACATGCGCACTCGAGGTGAGTCATGAATTATGTCACAGGGCAGGACTGCCTTTGCGTCGTACACCATAAAAAACGGTGTATATCCGGTACTATGATTCGGCGTGGTCCGTAGCCCCCAGAGTACGGAGTCGAGCTCCTCTACCCAGTGTGTGTCAGACTCCGTTAAGGAGCGCACTAATCTGGGTTTAATGCCGCTCATTATAAGACCATTTGCTCGTTCGACCTGACCGTTGGTTTGTGGGTGATAGACTGAAGCATAATCGAGCTTGATGCCCATTTTGCTGCACCAGAGTTTTACCTCGTCGGCCGTGAAGTTCGTGCCGTTATCAGTGATGATGCTGTGGGGGACGCCGTAACGGTGTACGACCCCGGATATGAAATCTTTCACCGGTCCGGATTCAGCTGTTTTAACCGGTTTAGCCTCTATCCATTTGGTGAATTTTTCCACCATGACCAATAAGTATTATTTCTTGTGGGTTCCCCCTTTAAGGGGTCCAACCATGTCAAGCCCCTAGACCACGAAGGGCCATGTAATGGGGATTGTTCGGAGGGCGGTGGGTGGCATGTGGCTTTGATTTGCAAAGAGCCGACAACCGGCGCAACGTTGGACCAAGTCCTGTGCATCTGCCCGGGCTGTTGGCCAACAAAATCCTTTACGGAAGGCCTTGCTTATAAGAGCCCGGGCTGCGGCGTGATGACCGCCAAGTCCGGCATGAATTTCTGCCAAAAGGTTCCGCCCTTCCTCTTCGGAGATGCACCTTTGTAGGACTCCGGTAGCGCTTTTTTTGTACAATTCTCCCTCATGGACCCTGTAGGCCTTGGATCGCCGCACTATGCAGCATGCCTCATTTTGGTCCTCCGGAAGTTCCTGTCTAGTTGGGTAGGCTAGGAATGGTTCTGTCCACGGGGCAACAATGGCCATTATTTCGTGGGATGATTGTGTTATTTCGGTGGCGGAGCCTCCGATTGTGTCAGAGAGTTCGGTATCGGGTATTTTGGCCGGGTCCGGACTGTTGTTACCGGTGTCCCCTTCCCATGCTACGGATGGCTTGAAAGCACCAATGTCGGTGTCAAAACCGGCGGATCTCGGGTAGGGGGTCCCGAACTGTGCGTCTAGGCTGGATGGTAACAGGAGGCAGGGGACACGATGTTTTACCCAGGTTCGGGCCCTCTTGATGGAGGTAAAACCCTACGTCCTCCTTGATTCATATTGATGATATGGGTAGTACAAGAGTAGATCTACCACGAGATGAGAGAGGCTAAACCCTAGAAGCTAGCCTACGGTATGATTGTATGTTGTGATTGTTGTCCTACGGACTAAAACCTTCGGTTTATATAGACACCGGAGAGGGTTAGGGTTACACAAGGTCGGTTACAAAGGAGGAGATATCCATATCCGTATTGCCTAGCTTGCCTTCCACGCCAAGTAGAGTCCCATCCGGACACGAGACACTACAACATGACCCCCACTTTAGCAACGCGTTTTTCCGTATCTAAAAGTCCATATATGCGTTGTTAGTGCATTTACCAACGGTTTGGGATGCGTAGCCTTATCCAGTGTTGCTAGCCTATAGTGCAACGCTTATACTGCCATTGGTAAAAGAGACCGTTGCAAGAATTCAACACATTGCGCAACGCTTATATATGTTGGTGCTTAATGCACAGGAGCCAACAATTAAATTAACTCTCCATGTAATGGTAATAATTATGTATTTCAAGTGAACAAAAAACAAAGGAATATACTCACAAGAGGAAGAAATCATATATTCGATAAAACTGTCGGATTACAATAGTGGATATTACACGAGGAACATCATTGAAATGTGATGCGTAATCTAAACATTTTCTTGACAGCGAAACTAAAACTGACAGCATCCATCAACATCTATACATCTTATCTAAAACTTAACCGAGGAACATCATCCAAATAGAACGTCTTCCCTGCAACTTAACTAAAACTAGAATCCTCCATCATCATCATCATGAAAAGGAACATCATCATCATAATTGCAGTATACTTGCACGCACCCATATAATCATCCATTTATCTTTTGAATCTACAGACAAAAAAACACAAATGAACTGTTAACACACAATGCATTGACATGATGCAAGAAGTGACAGAGGCAGGATATTAGCCATTGTATTTGCTGGTATATCTCTATATGCAAACTCCAGAAATTCATCTACACCAGCTCAGTAATGTGGACTTTCTCTATGAAATCACAATAGTAATTTGGTGGATTCTAAATCCATTGCACACTTCTAGATTACTACAATTGTAACCATGAATGAAATGCAAGAGCTAGCTTGTAAATATCTGATTTGTATTTAAGTTCCTATCGTCGTACAACAGAAATTCACAATAATATTGTTTTCGACAATGCAAGGATCCTCCTCCCAGCCTTTGCAACATAGCAGGCAGAATTTTCTTCAAACATTGTAAAATAGGCTAGTGAGGTTATTCTACTATGCACACTAGTGATCAACCCCTGCATGGGCTAACATTTTGGTGTTTCATATTGTTTATATATACCAAAGCACACGTCAAGGAGTTTAACTCTGTTATCACCTGGTAGAAAATTCCAGCACAATAATGAGATAACATGCAAAGTTGTTGGAGAAAAAAGAGAGCTGAAATCGACATGTGCAAACTTCTTTGCATGAATACTTCTGCGTGGGACAAATAATACTTCGACTAGTGCTAGGTAAGGCTAGAAGGACTGTTATTTGAGAGGGTGGCATGCAATTTGTATTCCTGCCACCACGGGTTAACGTGTGTGTGTGTGTTGCTAGCTCTGGCTAGGAACTTAATTAGCGAAGCCATAAATTTATTTTGGCTAACCTTCTACATGACCTATTAGGTTATCACCACCACAGATAATTATTGTTGTATTTGTCCTTCCTCAACGGCAGCCTTCTTAAAGCCTCAAAACATTGTTCTTCATGAGTTAAGCTAGGACCATTTCCAGCAGCTGCTCATTGGCACACTCATACTCATGATGGTGGCCTTGGTCTGATGTGGTTAGGCGAAGACACCGAAAAGGATAGGTGGGATATTTCTTAGATTTACCGACCATAGGCACCAAGATTCGTATGTCATTAGAAATTGCAGTAAATTAGGTCTAAGATTTAAAACGTCAATATGATCATAGAAAGCACTAGGTATGCCTGATGTCACATATATTTTCACATTCAACAAAACAAACTATGAAGAAACTGACCTTGTCGGATCAAATGAGGTAGAATTGGTAATTGTTAAGTTCATCCTCTCCTATGCTTGCATGGCACATACCAGCACTGGTACACAGTGCTCATTAGCTCAAGTAAACATTTGTTTTCTTTGAAACTGAAAAGAAACCGTGATAATTTGTGTGCTGCAAATACAAAAAACAACATATGTTCTCTCTGATACATAGTTATATCATTTTTACAAATTCCACAAATAATTATAATTTGAGATATACCTCAAAATATTAAGAAAGATACATAAAAAATCTACCGAACTTGAAGGACCATCATAATTTTATACTGTGACCTTATGCTTTTGCACATGCAGCACATAGACTGACTATATGTATATAATTATATTAACCGCTGAATATAAAGATATAGCCACCATGCTGATATTAAATTAATCGTGGACCTGCAGACATGCAGATATTGGCACACAAACTCAAGCATCACACTTTCAAGTTAATTAGGCTACTGTTATGCATGCAATTTAATAGACCTAGCACTTATACCATGGGTGGAGGCAGGGTGATGTGACCAATTAGTCGACCGAGAAGATTTGTTTAGAAAGAAGAGAGCCCATTGCATGACAACTAATAAAAATTTAGTTATGGTGGTAAGACCTGAGTAGATGGCCGTGATACAGCACACGCGGATGTTCTTATTTCTGCAAGAAATCACTGGAACAAGTGAGCACGCCTACGTACTTGAGCTGTAATAAGGTTAAAAAAGGATTTTCCGAATAGAAATATGACCATATGACAAAGTGACTGATCAGGTGGCCTACAAATTGGCACGTAAGCAAGAAGTGGAACTTTGAATCATAAACATCAACCACGAGACTAAGACAACAAGCCTTACTATACAATCAGTCAATCACATAATAAGCGACAGCAACCAACGTCTGCACAATCAAGTTTCACTTCCATGGGATGGTGACAAGCTCCTAAGCCATAACTAGAATCAACTCAATCACAGCAAGAGGCTTCAGCTGGAAGCCCCTCCCCGCACCAACCATCTATAATTAAACCTGTCGGTCATTATCAGGGACTGGCAAGTCGCAAGTAGCAATTCCCAACTAGATTGAAGTCAAGCAGAGCAAGATGGGGAAAATAAAATTGGAGAAGAGAAGCGGTCCGGCTCACCACGGCAGGGCCATCGCGAGGTGGTTGTAGCGGTAACTCTGCCCGTAGCCGCAGGCCCTCGTGCGGAGGTAGTAGATGCAGTTGGTCGTAGGGAAGCGGTGACGAGGGACAGCGCGCTGGGAAGCAGCACGGGAGGGTTGACTAGGGACGGCGAGCCGGGACGGGGTATGGCAGGGGGAGTGGTGAGGGGCGGCCTTCCGGGACGGAGGACCGCAGGGGAGTGGTGAGGGGCCGCACTCCGGGATGCAGGTAGGTTGACGGGCGGCGGGTGTCGTGGGAGAGATCGAGAGGAACAGGGAGCCTAGGAAAGGTAATGACCTAGATTAACCGTGAAAGCCAACTTGGGCTGGGCTAGATAAGAGGCTGGGTTAGTACGTTGGGCTCTTTACTTGGAGTTGTGGAGCACACATCTACAACGCATATGCTACAATGTTTATTATCTGTATCTATTGTGAATTTTGCAACATACAGTCAAAACGTTGTAGAATATGTGTTGCTTTATAAGGGGTTTCCTTGTAGTGAGACGAAGTCTTCAATCTTGTATCTTCATAGTCTAACAGTCCGACCAATGGAGATAGTCTGGCTGTCCGGAGACCCCTAATCCAGGACTTCCTCAGTAGCCTTATTAAATTTGTGGAAATCAATTACCATCATATAACCTGTAATAATTCTTTGCGGAATCAATTCATCTTTATCATTAGGAACGATAGTAATACCTCCCTTTTTAGGGACACAATGGACAGGACTTACCCACTGACTATCAGCAACGGGATAAATTATACCTGCCTCAAGGAGCTTTAGTATTTCCTTTTTACCACTTCTTTCATATTAGGATTCAGCCGTCGTTGGTGATCACGAACTGGTTTGGCATCTTTCTCCAAATTTATTTTGTGTTGACATAGTGTGGGACTAATGCCCTTAAGATCATCGAGAGTATATCCAATAGCAGCACGGTGCTT
The DNA here is from genome assembly GCF_002162155.2 of Triticum dicoccoides. NCBI lineage: Eukaryota > Viridiplantae > Streptophyta > Magnoliopsida > Poales > Poaceae > Triticum > Triticum dicoccoides. The sequence goes on from NC_041392.1 coordinate 710,099,181, forward strand.
CTTCAGAGTTTTCAATAATCTCTCTTCTTCATGCTCTGAAAGGTTAGCACTAATAATAACATGATATATCTTTTTCTCATCAAGATAAGCATATTTAAGAGTATCAGGTAACGGTCTGAGCTCAAACACGGGATCACCCTTGGGTGGAGGAGGATCCCCTAGGATTTCGACAGGCAAATTGTGTTTCAGGATGGGTTTCTGTTTAAAGAATACTTCATCTATTTCCCTTCTTTCATTCATAACCATATCATTTTCATGGTTTAGAAAATATTGTTCTAAAGGATCACTAGGAGGCACGGCAATAGAAGCAAGACCAATAATTTCATCTTTACTAGTCAATTCCTCTTCACGGTGTTGTCTACAAAATTTAGAGAAATTAAACTCATGAGACATATCACATAAACCAATAGTAACAACATCCTTTTCGCAATCTATCCTAGCATTAACTATGTTCAAGAAGGTTCTACCAAATATAATGGGACAAACACTATCTTGTGGGGAACCATGAACAAGAAAATTAGCAGGATATTTAGTTTTCCCACACAAGACTTCAACATCTCTAACAATTCCAATTGGTGAAATAGTATCTTGATAACCCACAAGTATAGGGGATCACAACAGTTTTCGAGGGTAAAGCATTCAACCCAAATTTATTGATTTGACACAAGGGGAGCCAAAGAATACTCTCAAGTATTAGCAGCTGAATTGTCAATTAAACCACACCTGGAAACGTAATATCTGCAGCAAAGTATTTAGTAGCAAAGTAATATGATAGTAGTAGTAACGGTAGCAAAAGGTAACAGTAGTAAAAGTAATGTTTTTGGTATTTTGTAGTGATGATAGCAATAGCAACAGAAAAGTAACTAAGCGAAGAACAATATATGGAAAGCTCGTAGGCAATGGATCAGTGATGGAGAATTATGTCGGATGCAGTTCATCATGTAACAGTCATAACCTAGGGTGACACAGAACTAGCTCCACTTCATCAATGTAATGTAGGCATGTATTCCGAATATAGTCATACGTGCTTATGGAAATGAACTTGCATGACATCTTTTGTCCTACCCTCCCGTGGCAGCGGGGTCCTAATGGAAACTAAGGGATATTAAGGCCCCCTTTTAATAGAGAACCGGAACAAAGCATTAGCACGTAGTGAATACATTAACTCCTCAAACTACGGTCATCACCGGTAAGTATCCCGATTATTGTCACTTCGGGGTTAACAGATCATAACACATAATAGGTGACTATAGAATTGCAAGATAGGATCAAGAACACTCATATATTGATGAAAACATAATAGGTTCATATCTGAAATCATGGCACTCGGGCCCTAGTGACAAGCATTAAGCATAGCAAAGTCATAGCACCATCAATCTCAGAACATAGTGGATACTAGGGATCAAACTCTAACCAAACTAACTCGATTACATGATAGATCTCATCCAACCCTTCACCGTCCAACAAGCCTACGATGGAATTACTCACGCACGGCGGTGAGCATCATGAAATTGGTGACGGAGGATGGTTAATGATGACGATGGCGACGGATTCCTCTCTCCAGAGCCCCGAACGGACTCCAGATCAGTCCTCCCGAGAGGTTTTAGGGCTTGGCGGCGGCTCCGTATCGTAAAACGCGATGAATTCTTCTCTCTGATTTTTTCTCCCCGAAACACAATATATAGAGTTGGAGTTGGAGGAGCTCCAGGGGTCCCACGAGGTAGGGGGCGTGCCCCCCACCCTTGTCGACAGGTGGTGGGGCCCCTGGCCTTCATCTTTTGCAGGTATTTTTATATTTTCCAAAAAATGCTCCGTGAAGTTTCAGGTCATTCCGAGAACTTCTGTTTCTGCACAGAAATAACACCATTGTAACTCTGCTGAAAACAATGTAAGTCCGGGTTAGTTCCATTCAAATCATGCAAGTTAGAGTCCAAAACAAGGGCAAAAGTGTTTGGAAAAGTAGATACGACGGAGACGTATCATATCTCTATTGGCAAGTTTAATTGTGACATCAATATCTCCTATCTCAGCAGGTGCAATATCATGCATAATTTCTTTGTATAAGTCATGAGGTATAGCACTAGAACTGGCACCCATATCACATAAGCCATGATAACAATGACCTCCTATTTTAACAGAAATAACATGCATGCCTACCACGGGTCTATGTTTATCTTTAGCACAAGGTTTAGCAATTCTAGCAGTCTCATCACAGAAATGAATAACATGCCCATCAATATTATCAGACAAGAGATCTTTAACAATAGCAACATTAGGTTCAACTTTAACTTGCTCAAGAGGTGTATAAGTTCTAATATTGCTTTTACGAACCACAGTTGAAGCTTTAGCATGATCTTTTATCCTAACAGGAAAAGGTGGTTTCTCAACATAAGCAGTAGGAACAATAGCATCATTATAAGTGACAGACTTTTCTTCATCTTCAGAGTTGCCTTTAATTATTTCCAATAAATCCCATTTGAATTCAATAGTCTTCATCATAAAAGAGCCAGCACAAGAAGTATCGAGCATGGTGCGATTATTATCAGAAAGCTGAGCATATAAATTTTGAATAATTATTTCTCTTGGAAGCTCATGATTGGGGCATGAATATAACATTGATGTAAGCCTCCCCCAAGCTTGAGCGATGCTTTCTCCTTCGCGAGGCCAAAAATTATATATATAATTGCGATCACGATGAACAAGATGCATAGGATAAAACTTCTGATGAAATTCCAATATTAATCGTTTGTAGTTCCATGATCCCATAGCATCACATAGCCTATACCATGTCAATGCATCTCCCTTCAAAGATAAAGGGAAGACCTTCTTCTTAATAACATCATCGGGCACACCTGCAAGCTTAAATAATCCACAAATTTCATCCACATATATTAGGTGCTCATCAGGATGCATTGTTCCGTCTCCTGCAAAAGGATTAGCTAGCAGTTTTTCTATCATACCCGAAGGAATCTCAAAGTAGACATTTTCATTTTCAGTAGGTTCAATAGGTCGAGGAGCAACTCTTTGCTCTACTGGTCGGGGGTGGAGATACCCCGAACAAGCCCCTCAGAGGATTACTTTCCATAGTAACAAGTGACAGTAAATTTCAGCACACTATATAAATTTTTCCTTACCAAATTCCACCTACCAAAGGCGCTTCACTCCCCGGCAACGGCGCCAGAAAAGAGTCTTGATGACCCACAAGTATAGGGGATCTATTGTAGTCCTTCCGATAAATAAGAGTGTTGAACCCAACGAGGAGCAGAAGGAAATGATAAGCGGTTTTCAGCAAGGTATTCTCTGCAAGCACTGAAATTATAGGTAACAGATATTTTTGTGATAAGATAATTGGTAACGAGCAACAAGTAACAAAAGTAAATAAAGTGCAGCAAGGCGGCCCAATCCCTTTTGTAGCAAATGACAAGCCTGGACAAATTCTTATATAGAGAAAAACGCTCCCGAGGACACATGGAAATTATCGTCAAGCTAGTTTTAATCACGTTCATATGATTCGCGTTCGGTACTTTGATAATTTGGTATGTGGGTGGACCGGTGCTTGGGTACTATCGTTACATGGACAAGCATCCCACTTATGATTAACCTCTATTGCAAGCATCTGCAACTACAACAAAAGTATTAAGGTAAACCTAATCATAGCATGAAACATATGGATCCAAATCAGCCCCTTACGAAGCAACACATAAACAAGGGTTTAACCTTCTGTCACTCTAGCAACCCATCATCTACTTATTACTTCCCAATGCCTTCCTCTAGGCCCAAATAATGGTGAAGTATCATGTAATAAAGCCCAATAATGTCCAAAATAGTAGATAATATAGCATGGAGCAATCAAAAATTATAGATACGTTGGAGACATATCACATAACACCACTAGAGGAGAGACAACATACATCTCATCAAAATATCGAATGAATACCAAATTCACATGACTACTAATATCAAGACTTCTCCCATGTCCTCAAGAACAAACGTAACTACTCACAAAGCATATTCATGTTCATAATCAGAGGAGTATTAATATGCATATAGGATCTGAACATATGATCTTCCACCAAATAAACCAACTAGCATCAACTACAAGGAGTAATCAACACTACTAGCAACCTACAGGTACCAATCCCGGACTTAGAGACAAGAACTGGATACAAGAGATGAACTAGGGTTTGAGAGGAGATGGTGCTGGTGAAGATGTTGATGGAGATTGACCCCCTCCCGATGAGAGGATCGTTGGTGATGACGATGGCGATGATTTCCCCCTCTCGGAGGGAAGTTTCCCCGGCAGAACAGCTCCGCCAGAGCCCTAGATTGGTTCCGCCAAGGTTCCGCCTCGTGGCGGCGGAGTCTCGTCCCGAAAGCTGGCTTATGATTTTTTTCCTCATCGAAAGACTCCATATAGCAGAAGGTGGGCATTAGAGGGCCACCAGGGGGTCCACGAGGCAGGTGGCGCGCCTAGGGGGGTAGGGCGCGCCCCCCACCCTTGTGGGCAGGGTGTGGCCCCCCTCCGAAACTTCTTGCGCTCAGTATTTTTTATATATTCTGAAAATGACTTCCGTGAAGTTTCAGGACTTTTGGAGCTGTGTAGAATAGGTCTCTAATATTTGCTCCTTTTCCAGCCCAAAATCCCAGCTGTCGGCATTCTCCCTCTTTATGTAAACCTTGTAAAATAAGAGAGAATAGACATAAGTATTGTGACATAATGTGTAATAACAGCCCGTAATGCAATAAATATCGATATAAAAGCATGATGCAAAATGGACGTATCAGGATCACACTGATTCATGATGTGGATAAATAGCAACATCGGTTATTTCAGTTCTTGCCATGATCCAGTCTATGCTATTTTATTTTGGTTGGATCTATTGTGCAAGCTTGCATTTCTCTGTAAATAGTTGCATAAGGCGGATTTAAACTTGCTGAGATGTTTCTAACAAGTACCCTATTTAAGTTAACCGACGAAAGTGCCAAAATCTACAGATAAAAACTCAGTTTCAGCTCCCGACCTTCTATCTGCTTGCTCAATGGCATCCTAGACTGATGATGCGTCGCTTGTTGTGACAGATGTGGCTGTCTGAAGTATTTTAGTTGTTGTTGACCCTGCTTATCTCTACTAGTAAAGACTACATTTTTAGTTGTTTTGCACATCTTATATCAATATGCAAACCCCTCCTACCAAACAACAACTTTATACGAAGTGGATTGTGTTTGAAGGGGTTTGGAGGGTTTCAAAGGGATTTGAGGGGATTGGGTGAAAGAGGTGGATTCACCAAATCCTCTCCCCTCACCCCCCCAATCCCTTCCTGTCAAACGAGGCCTTAAAAGCATCTCCACCCCACCCCCATGCCCCCAGGACACCTTTTTATGCCCAGTTTTAGGCTCGGACGATGCTTTTTGTCGAAAAACGGGCCAGCCACGCCCCCAGCGCCCACCAGGACATCGGAATAGCACCGGCAAACCCAAGTGAAACCCAACGCGTTGGGGAGCTCTTGGGGGCGCCGGCGGAAGTTTCAGTGAATCATGTCTTCCCACATGTTTTTTTCCTTGGCCCAGTTAATCATTTCCCTCACAAATTTTTGATTGGGATGGGGTGTGGCTGGGAAGATGTTCTCACATGCACTTCTATTTCAGCCGGATGAAACATTTGGCCCCCTAAGACACCAACTTTTTTGGTTCGATACTGTTCTTGAAGCCTCCAGCGACCGGAGATGCTCTAACAGGTACAGGTCGATCGTGCCGCGAGAGCCAGGGGCGGAGCTACGGGGGGAC
>NC_041392.1:710105312-710108846 GCF_002162155.2 Triticum dicoccoides
CAGGTCAAACAGATTGAGGACTAATTGCCCCCCTCAACGGTGCGGTCAAGCCCTGGCCCAGGAACTTTGCAAGTTAAGCCCATGTATCTGTAAGGTCAAGCCCACACCAGGGAAACAAACGGCAGTGGTACGAAGCGTGCTAGCCTGGGACAGCATACATGGATACCTCCGCAAGAGGGTCATGCAAAGATGAATGTAGATGCGGCTGTATCCCAGCAAGGGGAGTTTGGTGCCGTGGGAGCAGTGTGCCGAGACCACAGGGGAGTTTTCTTGGGTGCTTCGATCTTAAAACTCGAGTTTATCACGGATGTGAGCACACTAGAGGCAATAGCAGTAAGGGAAGGCCAATCTCTGGCTGAGGATTTATACGAGAACTCCATTCAAATTGCTACAGATTGCAAGAAGGTGGTTGATGATGTGCAGAAGAACTCGGCGGCTAGCTATGGAGCTATAGTGCATGAAATAATACTTCGTGCAAACTCTTTCCTTTCATGTAAAGTAGTTCATGAGTTTAGGAGTTTGAATTTCGAGGCTCACAATCTTGCTAGATATGTTTTGTCCTTAGACTTTGGTCGTCATGTATGGCTAGGACAACTAGGAGATCTTGATTTTCTTCCTGTAAACATTATGGGCGATGAATAAAGCATGCGAGAATGTCTCAAAAAAAAAGAGCTAGTTTTGGAAACTGACTGGCCACGATCGAGGGAATCTAATATATACTTAAAACAAGAGTCAAACAAACCATCACGTTCATCCACATATGTTAATTTTACTTACGCCGTTCGATTAGAAAAATAATGGCTGAGATTTAAAGTTTCTTACGTAACATGCAAATATATGTACCAGCCATATTGGACTTATATTGTCACGTTGGACACATATATGCATAATATACGCGAACGGAAAGGCAGGGATTGATCTCTACGGAGACAAGGATTACAATAGGAAAGATGTAAAAGAAATTAAATAGGAAAGACATGTTGATTCGGATGTGATTGACGAGGATAAAAGTCATGCATGACCATGCATGACCACACAGGCACACATGCAAAGAGATGAGTCCGATTTTCTTAAGAAAGAAAAAAAGATGAGTCAGAGTCCAAACAAAATAATTGCTGCCTTTTTTATCTAGGCTTTCCTAATCTGTACACAGCAGCAAATTCAATCCATGCACGGTAATTACGCATGATGATGCCATGCTGACATTCGAAAAGGCAACAAACAACAACTTCTTTTCTCATTAGCTACGTACATGGGGTCTATTTTGGTAGTGGAAGGAGAACTAAGAAAAAAATTGGATACGCAATTGAAAATAAGAGATGGATATATTTTAAAGAAAAGAATAGATGTAGATATTTGAAAATTTATAAGATCACAAAGAAAACAGACATAAGTGTTTTCTTTTCTTTCTGGGAACACATACATATGTGTTCAATACACAATAATAATAAATTACCCACCATGAAAGTTTAGTGCACAAAAAATGCAAGAACTTATGCATAAACCTGAATATAAAAAGATAGATAATTAAAAAACAAATCAAGATGGCCCCATCTATTATATTATATTATTAAAACAATAGAAAACGAACGATGAAGATTTATCAGTCTAAATTTAAGATAAATCTACAACAGAGATTTACCAGCATAGAAGTTTCTTTAGCATATAGGAGTATCTACAAACATAGATAGATGTTTGAATCAACATGCAAGAAACAGTAACACACGTACATCTACCAGACCTAACCCAAGCACCCATCCAAAAAAAACGATACCAAAACGGAGTACAATACGGGTCCCTGCAAAAAGAAAAAAATACAGCACGGCTTGCTTGATTGATTTCCGATTGACTTGATTCCCGGCAGGAATACGTACGCCCAAACTGAGAAGGGCACACCCATACAACACGGCTCTGTGCAAAAACATAAAAAATCGTAAGTCCATCGGCACAACTAGTAGAATGCCCGTGCGTTGCCACGAGCTCTTGAAATAGTTTATCAGAGTTAAATGTTAAATTCCACACATACAAACAATATAACACAAACACAATTATTTAATAACTGAAGTCCATTGTTGCAATGTAATTTGATAACATAAAAAAAATTAACGACATGTCCATGTAACAAACAGAGTGATGTCCAACTGAATATCTATTACAAAACTATTAATATCTAGATGATGCACTTAAGAAATTCTTTCATAATATCAGGAAAGTTTCATCTAGCTTTATTCCCACGATGTTTTAGCAAGTATAATAAAAAATGCTTCCTCAATTCATACCCATCCTGCACAAACAATACATGTAGTTAGTATGAAAAATTCATGCCGAAGGTCTTAAAACATGTAACGCACAATACTCACCACGCAAACCGGCTTGACCAATTCTTTACCGTTACACCAGAGCATAAAATGAAAAATAAAATAGCCAGACACATTCCTGCAAAACTTTAAATTAATAATATAAAGAATATAGTGATAACAAAAGTAAATATTTTTGTTATTAATTCATTACCTGTCTATACTCGTTGGAACACCGGACGGAAATAAACGTTGCCATTTAGATATACCAGAATTCCAACCAGACAGCTTTATTTCGAGTGCTTCTTTGGAATCCCTTGCAAAACTTTTTAATTTCAGTGCATGCCTCAATTTTTTATCCTCTGACGATTGTGATGTTTGAATAGGATTCATAATATATAGACAACATGCCCCTTTGTCGATGTCGTACAAGATGTATCGGCCGATGGATGCATAGGGAAGATAAATCTACAAATGGAGCTATTAGAAACAACAATAAACCATATCTTGTTTGGTAAGGCAAAAACTAACCATATCTTGCTGTAGATAAATCTACATAAACTGCTCTACAACCGTCCATTTTGTAACATTGAGATCGGGCCACTTATGACCTCTGATAAACTCCGGACTATGCTCTGCAAGTTTCAGCCATTTCTTGAGTCCTAGTAAATATTTTGTGACGCCCGGGTAATTAAGCTACAGTAATCCCCACTAATGATGCCATGTCACCTCGGTTACTGTGGATAAACTCGCGTTAGTTCGGAACCTAGTTCGAATTTCAAATTCAAAATCGAGCAAACAATAAAAGTTTTCAAATATGAAAAGTTAAATGTTCGGAGTGAACCAAATAATACATAGGTAATTATGGTGGAGAAACCAAACTTCGATAAAATATTTAAAGGCCCTAAAGCAATTAAAACAATAGTGAAAACAATTATTTAAATACCTTTTGTAATTAATAAAATGTCAAACTAATTTGTTTGCGGATTAGACTTTTTGTGACTATGGACTAAGTTGAAATACTAAATTAAATGCTACGTGTATATTTTAATAAAACTAAAATAATAGGAAACAAAACTAAGACAGAAAAGGTAAAATAAATAAAAAGAAAATACAAAAGAGAAAACAAAAAAAACAAAAAAAAAGAATTAAAGTCCCCCTTGGCCCACCTGGGCCTCGGCCCAACTGGCCGGCCCACTCGGACCGAGCCACCCCACTACCTAACCCCCCTCTCCCC
>NC_041392.1:710109558-710115580 GCF_002162155.2 Triticum dicoccoides
GCCGTAGTGGCCTCGCCCCGCTGCGCCGCACGGAGAGCCCCCCCGCGCCCGCTGCTCACCGTCCCGCACCCGCGCAAGCCGCTCGGGGCCATGCCCCTCGCCCCGCCTCGGTCCCCGCTGCTGCGGCTGGCCGCCGCGCTTGACGGCGCCCCACGTTGGCGGCCCCGCTATGCTGCTGCTGCTTGCTCCCGCGTGCTCGCGCGCCCCCTGCCGTGCCCCACCTGCCGCCGTGCTGCTCTGCTCCGCCCCTACCCCGGCCTCCCCCTGCTGCCCACGGCATGCACGACCGCAGTGGCCGTCGGCGCCCTATGCAGCCACGGGTGCCCAGCTGCGGCCGGTTCGGGCCACTGCCATGTGGACCCGCACCAAAAAAAAGGAATAAAAAAATAATAACAATAAAAAAAATTAAATTAAATTAATTAATTAATTAACTTAATTAATCCTAATCTAATTAACCTAATTAACTACTTAACCTAATTAACTACTGTTAATTAACAGTATAGCCAATGACAGGTGGGCCTGCTGTCCAGTTTGACCAAGTCAAACTGCTGACTGGACTAGTCTAGTCATTGACAGGAGGGTCCCACTAGACCCCTTTGACCAGTCAACGGTCCCAGTTGACTGTTGACTGGGAAGTCAACTGGACCCCACCTGTCAGCCCCTTTAGTACATTGTTGTGTACAAGCTGTGGGTACACTTAGCAATTTCACCTTTAATTCTGAAATAATAAATAAATTGAAAAAAATTTAGAAATTGTTTAAAACTTTGAAAAATCATATAAAATAAACCGTAGCTCGGATGAAAAAACTTTGTACATGAAAGTTGCTCAGAACGACGAGACGAATCCGGATACACAGTCCGTTCGTCCGCCACACCCCCCTAACCTATCGAACCCGCAACTTTCCCCCTCCGGCTCCTCTGCCCGAAAACACGAAGCACCAGGAATACTTTCCCGGATGATTCCCCCCTTAACCAGTACCACCTCATACCGCGTTAGAACACGTCTAGCTCTGCTTGTTGACCTGTTATGCACTTGCTTGCTATGTATTTACTGTTTCTCCCCCCTCTTCTCTCCGGTAGCCCCCGTGACGATGCTGATGCCCCTATGGACGACTACGTCACCGACGACCCCTCTCTCTTGCCAGAGCAACCAGGCAAGCCCCCCCCCCTTGATCACCAGATATCGCCTATTCTACTCTATACTGCTTGCATTAGAGTAGTGTAGCATGTTACTGCTTTCGTTAATCCTATTCTGATGCATAGCCTGACATTGTCGCTACATCTGTTGATACCTTACTTGCAATCCTATATGCTTAGTATAGGATGCTAGTTTATCATCATTGGCCCTACATTCTTGTCAGTCTGCCTTGCTATACTATCGGGCCGTGATCACTTGGGAGGTGATCACGGGTATATACTATACATACATACATACTATACAGATGGTGACTAAAGTCGGGTCAGCTCATTGAGTACCTGCAAGTGAGTCTGACTAGGGGGCTGAAAGGACAGGTGGCTCCATCCCGGTAGAGGTGGGCCTGGGTTCCCGAGGGCCCTCGACTGTTACTTTGTGGCGGAGCAACAGGGCAGGTTGAGACCACCTAGGAGACAGGTGGGCCTGGCCCTGTTCGGCGTTCGCGGATACTTAACACGCTTAACGAGATCTTGGTATTTGATCTAAGTCGGCTACGAGCCTGTACGCACTAACCATCTACGTGGGAGTAGTTATGGGTATCCCGACGTCGTGGTATCAGCCGAAGCACTTCAGACGTCAGCGACGGAGCGGCGCGCGCCGAATTGGACTGGAACGCCACTAGGCTAGGTGTGCTTTCGGCCGCGTACGCAACGTGCAGGTGTGCTATGGGCGATGGGCCCAGACCCCTGTGCGCTTAGGTTTAGACCGGCGTGCTGGCCTCTCTGTTGAGCCTAGGTGGGGCTGCGACGTGTTGATCTTCCGAGGCCGGGCATGACCCAGGAAAGTGTGTCCGGCCAAATGGGATCGAGCGTGTTGGGTTATGTGGTGCACCCCTGCAGGGAAGTTAATCTATTCGAATAGCCGTGATCTTTGGTAATAGGACGACTTGGAGTTGTACCTTGACCTTATGACAACTAGAACCGGATACTTAATAAAACACACCCTTCCAAGTGCCAGATACAACCGGTGGTCGCTCTACCTCAGGGATATGAGGAGGGGATCGCCGGGTAGGATTATGCTATGAGATGTTACTTGGAGATGCTACTTGGAGGACTTCGACCTACCCTCTTCTGCCTGTTGCAAGACGAAGGTGACCAGAAGCGTAGTCTTCGATAAGACTAGCTATCCCCCTCTTATTCTGGCATTCTGCAGTTCAGTCCACTGATATGGCCCTTTACACATATACCCATGCATATGTAGTGTAGTTCCTTGCTTGCGAGTACTTTGGATGAGTACTCACGGTTGCTTTCTCCCCCCTTTTTCCCCTTTTCCTTCCTTTCTGGTTGTCGCAACCAAATGCTGGAGTCCAGGAGCCAGACGCCACCGTCGACGACGACCCCTACTACACTGGAGGTGCCTACTACTACGTGCTGCCCACTGAGGACGACCTGGAGTAGTTAGGAGGATCCCAGGCAGGAGGCCTGCGCCTCTTTCGATCTGTATCCCAGTTTGTGCTAGCCTTCTTAAGGCAAACTTGTTTAGCTTATGTCTGTACTCAGATATTGTTGCTTCCGCTGACTCGTCTATGATCGAGCACTTGTATTCGAGCCCTCGAGGCCCCTGGCTTGTATTATGTTGCTTGTATGACTTATTTTATGTTTTAGAGTTGTATTGTGATATCTTCCCGTGAGTCCCTGATCTTGATCGTACACATTTGCGTGCATGATTAGTGTATGATTGAATCGGGGGCGTCACAAGTTGGTATCAGAGCCGACTGCCTGTAGGAATCCCCCTTCCACACTCCTTGGCCGAAGTCGAGTCTAGACGTTACAAAAACTTTTACTAACTTGGCTGTGAGCCTTACGGGCCCACGTCGCCATTGGGTGGTAGTAGGATCTTTACTCCTCGACCTTTACTCTGGGACTCTGAACTCTCTTCTACTCGGGTTAAACGATTTCTACTAAAATCTGACTTTAGGTTCTCGAAAATACTTTCTCCCGGAGAGCCCCTTCAGTCCAGGTGATCGCCGACTGCACCAGAAGATTTCGAAGTTACTCGCCGAAACTCTTTTGAGACTTTGTGTCCGTTGCTTTTGCAATTCCCTACCATCGAAATATCCCTATGGATAAATACATACACTTGACGTTCTTACTTTTATTCCCAGTTGATCTTGTTATTACAAGATACCCCGAAATTCTCTCTATTGATCCGAGAATATCTTGTGCCTACTGTCTTGCAATTCCTTGTCACCTGAATACCCCTATGGATAATTCTTGCACTTGTCGAGTATCCGCTTATCCCCAGTTGTTCATGTGTTTCACAAAAGTCTTTAAAATAATATTCAATCTTCCTAAAATCCTCTGGAGCCTTTGGCTCTTGAAATTCTTGCTTGCTTGCATTATGGTTAATCCCATAAGTCTCGTAGTCTTAATGACATTCCTTGTCATTATCATTTTGAGTCTGTTGACTCAATATGTTTGCGAATGCACGCAATCATCATTGATCCTTATAAATTACTTCTCCGGCTAAGCAGCCATTCTTTTAACTGGAATTGGTTCTCGACCAATCCAATTGTCATTGATTGTACCATAAGGCTATTCAACTTATCCATCCCTACTCAGAGCATTGCTTCTGATCCCTTGATTTGGAAATCATAATTCCTTTGCATTTGACAATTGAGTTAGTCAGTTGTTTCTATAATCTGATCTCCTTGCAATCTTCTTCCTCTAGTTGAGTACCGATGCTCACGTCAGATCCCTTGTGGACCACCAGATCCTTTGTTGGATTTTATCTGACAATGCCCTTCATACTCAATAACCTTGTGAGCCTTTCCTCTGATACATAATGCCTTTGGTAAATTGTATCCTCTGCTTTCTCAACCATGCTCTGCCTTCGAGCTTGAGTTAATTATTTCTAAAGATTCTGGTATATGATTCCAAGAAGCCCCTATGGGTTGAACATATGCCTTCACTAAACCGTGTGAACCCGAAAGTTTTCACGAATCATACTCTTCTGGTGCTTCACCAGACAAAATTTCAACACTGCAACTTCATCGAACGTGAGAAGTGAATGAAAGGTTATGCATTGGAGAAGTGGGAGTCGACCTCGAACCTTGTGTTCATGCCCATGGACGCGATGTATATCCTATCATGGAAGCTTCTTGTAATAATAACTATTTCTTTGATAACTAACATATGGTATCTGTGAATTGATCCCTTGCAACCGTGGTTCCGACCATGATTGTTCTTCCTTGATTCCATTTCTCGGACAAGTTAAAACAATTGTCTTCTATGGATTAATACACCCGTCCAATCTTTACTTTGATCTTGTGTCGAGTATTACCCCCTGGTATCTCAAGATTATCATGGAACTGCATAACTTCTTATGAGTTCTTCATCAAGTGCTACCTTTCCACTGATTCCAATTTTTCACGGGCTCTGAGTTATTATACACTCAAAGACACCGATAACTGAATCGAGTTCGCATTGCGATTCAACAAGTATTTGAACCCATCACTGCTTACAAATTTATTAATCCTTCAAGTCATTCCTAGCCTGATCGGCTATATCATTATCGAGCTAATTTTAACTGTGCTACCCGGTCCTTCTTCCCGGAGCACAATTTTCGACGATGAACTAACCTTACGTCGATCTTCCTCGTCATATCATTTCGCCTTGAACAACAAGCTAGATTTCAAGTTTGTGTCGTACATATGGTTCCAATAACCTCTAGCTTCATCATTCTTTTGACTTGATGTGATCGCGAATTGATTACATCTTCGTGGAATCTCTCGACAAATGTGTCATGATCACCATCTACATTCCGATGCTCTTCCAGGATATCAATTGAATTAACGATGAGAAATACCATCCTTGCCCTCGATGATTTGTGTTGTCATCGACCTCTTTATTGCCTTCCCACCAACACAAGCTTGTTCATGTTTGGTGTTATACCTTGAGTTCCTTGCTATCCAGCAATTGGTCTTCTTTACCTTGGAGTATTACCATCCTTTATGTCAAGAATGTTCTGAGATTTGTTCCACCTCTTGAGAATTCTTGGCATAGAAATACTTCTCACTATCACCATTCTTTATTGGTCCCCGTGTTAATTCCAACAAGTGAACGGTGTTGTTTGGATTCTTTCCTTCTAGCAACCCTATTTTTTTGAAGTTAATGGTCGAAAGTTCATTCTTAGGCTATTGACTATTGAATCGCCATTCTGACATTGGTCGTGCAACCCAACCCATATTTCGGGCGCACCTTTCAACCAATGTTTAATTGTGTATGTTTTCCTCGAGCATACTTCCTTATATCATTTGATCTGACCAATGTTATCCCCTTGTTCACTTAATTGTGGAAATCCATCTTTTGGGAATCTCGGTGAATTGCCGTTGAGTTCACCAGACACCTCCTTGTCCTCTCCTTGGGTTAATGATGGACTCTTGATAACGGAAAACACTTCATAGTTCATTTCCCCGAGAATCTTACAATGTCATCTCGTCAATTTGCATTGCACCTTTTCTTCTCAGGTATCCTAAGTCTGAGGTATCCTGACACCAATCGGATCTGAATCTCGGTCAGATATGAGGGTTGGGACACCTTTCCAAGAGTTATGATGTTGATCCTTTGATGACCCGCTAACATGATGTCATGCCTAGCACCCCCCCCCCCCGGCTGGAGGACCTATCATTATAGATTCCTTTTCAGCAAGGTTATCCATTCATCCATGAGGAAATTGTAAGACTTATTCTACAAGTTATTCCTGATGGATCCTTCATGTTTTCAAAGTCTGACCTTTGCTCGAAGACCATGTCGATGCTATCTCGAAGCATGTTTGTGGTACTCTGATTTTCAACAAGTACATTGAAGCCCAATGCTAAATATTTCC
>NC_041392.1:710115590-710116744 GCF_002162155.2 Triticum dicoccoides
CAGATATGATGGTTGGGACAACTTTCCAAGAGTTATGATGTTGATCCTTTGATGACCCGGTAACATGATGTCATGCCTAGCACCCCCCCCCCCCCGGCTGGAGGACCTATCATTATAGATTCCTTTTCAGCAAGGTTATCCATTCATCCATGAGGAAATTGTAAGACTTATTCTACAAGTTATTCCTGATGAATCCTTCATGTTTCCAAAGTCTGACCTTTGCTCGAAGACCATGTCGATGCTATCTCGAAGCATGTTTGTGGTACTCTGATTTTCAACAAGTACATTGAAGCCCAATGCTAAATATTTCCTGCCCAATTATCCAAACACCGATGTATGGGTAATGTCATGAAAAATCCTCTCCCCTACCTAAAGAGTTTTCTACATTATATCCTGACATGGATATCATGCTCTGCTTGTCCTTGGGAAGGATATACCCTTGAAATATGTGTTTAAACCTATTTTCCTTTCCATTGATCTGTTTAATCTGATGATCATGTTTTCCTGCCATTGTTGATTTAACCTTTCTTGTGATCTATATGATCTGAGCAGTAATATTCTCCTGCTTATGTAAACACCTCGGTGTACAACTCTGCCAGTGAGACCCTGTTACTTTTGTTGGTGACATTTCGGTAACCACCGATGGACGAGAACTTTGCCTACTGGTCCGCCTCGTTCAACGAGCAGGAAAATGGTTCTCTTCGTCCCTCATCCTTGGTACTGATGTTGTTGCCGACATAACTGATAGGCTATCCTCTGACATACCTTGCTTGCATGATCACGCAAGACGTCTCCGCCCTTCCTACCTTTAACCCACATGGTGGGCCCATAACCCACAGTTCCACAGGATCGAAACCTGACTCTCCTGTACACCCCCTGTTCCCAAAGTTATTCCTCCCGCGTGGACTCGTATGTAATTCATGAGCCACCTTCCAATGAGATCGTCAATTCTGGCATCGGACACAATAATTATTCCGTTGCTTGAAACCCCTTTTCACCTTCTGCCTAGGCAATGAACGATTGCCTGGCTGCTTGAAACTTCTTATTGTACCTTCCAACTTTACTCTCGATGTGTTTTATTTTGTTCAACTCGAGAGGTACTCATATGCTCATTCATGGGTTAATCCCAGATTATTACCCTTATAGCATTCTGT
>NC_041392.1:710116754-710118496 GCF_002162155.2 Triticum dicoccoides
CAAAGTCTGACCTTTGCTCGAAGACCATGTCGATGCTATCTCGAAGCATGTTTGTGGTACTCTGATTTTCAACAAGTACATTGAAGCCCAATGCTAAATATTTCCTGCCCAATTATCCAAACACCGCTGTATGGGTAATGTCATGAAAAATCCTCTCCCCTACCTAAAGAGTTTTCTACATTATATCCTGACATGGATATCATGCTCTGCTTGTCCTTGGGAAGGATATACCCTTGAAATATGTGTTTAAACCTATTTTCCTTTCCATTGATCTGTTTAATCTGATGATCATGTTTTCCTACCATTGTTGATTTAACCTTTCTTGTGATCTATATGATCTGAGCAGTAATATTCTCCTGCTTATGTAAACACCTCGGTGTACAACTCTGCTAGTGAGACCCTGTTACTTTTGTTGGTGACATTTCGGTAACCACCGATGGACGAGAACTTTGCCTACTGGTCCGCCTCGTTCAACGAGCAGGAAAATGGTTCTCTTCATCCCTCGTCCTTGGTACTGATGTTGTTGCCGACATAACTGATAGGCTATCCTCTGACATACCTTGCTTGCATGATCACGCAAGACGTCTCCGCCCTTCCTACCTTTAACCCACGTGGTGGGCCCATAACCCACAGTTCCACAGGATCGAAACCTGACTCTCCTGTACACCCCCTGTTCCCAAAGTTATTCCTCCCGCGTGGACTCGTATGTAATTCATGAGCCACCTTCCAATGAGATCGTCAATTCTGGCATCGGACACAATAATTATTCCGTTGCTTGAAACCCCTTTTCACCTTCTGCCTAGGCGATGAACGATTGCCTGGCTGCTTGAAACTTCTTATTGTACCTTCCAACTTTACTCTCGATGTGTTTTATTTTGTTCAACTCGAGAGGTACTCATATGCTCATTCATGGGTTAATCCCAGATTATTACCCTTATAGCATTCTGTCGTTGCTGATCTGCCTCGTTACCTATTCTTAAATACGATGAAGATCCCGAAGAAAGGATGCCGACTTCATCCTGATGACCTGAAGCAGAGGAATGAAGACATCAGTGTAATGGATTGATCTCTTCAAGAAGAGCAACCAAAGACGATAAGATTCTTTAGGATTTCGAAGCCAGACCTTTCCCCTTACTCCCCTCTTAAATCTCGGGACGAGATTTCTTGTAGTGGAGGAGAATTGTGACGCCCGGGTAATTAAGCTACAGTAATCCCCACTAATGATGCCACGTCACCTCGGTTACTGTGGATAAACTCGCGTTAGTTCGGAACCTAGTTCGAATTTCAAATTCAAAATCGAGCAAACAATAAAAGTTTTCAAATATGAAAAGTTAAATGTTCAGAGTGAACCAAATAATACATAGGTAATTATGGTGGAGAAACCAAACTTCGATAAAATATTTAAAGGCCCTAAAGCAATTAAAACAATAGTGAAAACAATTATTTAAATACCTTTTGTAATTAATAAAATGTCAAACTAATTTGTTTGCGGATTAGACTTTTTGTGACTATGGACTAAGTTGAAATACTAAATTAAATGCTACGTGTATATTTTAATAAAACTAAAATAATAGGAAACAAAACTAAGACAGAAAAGGTAAAATAAATAAAAAGAAAATACAAAAGAGAAAACAAAACAAAACAAAAAAAAGAATTAAAGTCCCCCTTGGCCCACCTGGGCCTCGGCCCAACTGGCCGGCCCACTCGGACCGAGCCACCCCACTACCTAACCCCCCTCTCCC
>NC_041392.1:710118603-710126477 GCF_002162155.2 Triticum dicoccoides
TCCCGCACGTCTCTCCTCCACCCCCTCCATCGATCCCGATCTGGATTGAGAAAGGGGAGGGCTCGGACGCTGCCGCCTCCCTGGCGACGCCCGCCGCCGCCGGACCTCCACCCTCATCCTCGCGCCCCTGCAACCCCTCTCGCTCATCGCTCCCCCCCACAAACGGATCTGGATCGGGGGGCAACAGCCGCTCCCGACCCCATCGCCACGACGCCGCATCGCCTCGCCCTCGTCCATCGCCGCCCGGACTCCCTCGCCGGCCTGCCTCCCCGTCGAACCGCCGACCTCCTCGACCTCCTCCCCAAGCCGCTCCCCGCGCGTCGTTGCCTAGACCCCACGCTCCCGCGGTGAGCTTCCGCGCCGTCCGCCGTCCCGACTCTGCCCCTTTCCCTTGCCCTGGCATGCGCCCTCCTCCGTCCCAGCCGGCGCCAGGGACCAGTCGGGCCGGGCGAGCCCCGTCGCCGTAGTGGCCTCGCCCCGCTGCGCCGCACGGAGAGCCCCCCCGCGCCCGCTGCTCACCGTCCCGCACCCGCGCAAGCCGCTCGGGGCCATGCCCCTCGCCCCGCCTCGGTCCCCGCTGCTGCGGCTGGCCGCCGCGCTTGACGGCGCCCCACGTTGGCGGCCCCGCTCTGCTGCTGCTGCTTGCTCCCGCGTGCTCGCGCGCCCCCTGCCGTGCCCCACCTGCCGCCGTGCTGCTCTGCTCCGCCCCTACCCCGGCCTCCCCCTGCTGCCCACGGCGTGCACGACCGCAGTGGCCGTCGGCGCCCTATGCAGCCACGGGTGCCCAGCTGCGGCCGGTTCGGGCCACTGCCATGTGGACCCGCACCAAAAAAAAGGAATAAAAAAAATAATAACAATAAAAAAAATTAAATTAATTAATTAATTAATTAACTTAATTAATCCTAATCTAATTAACCTAATTAACTACTTAACCTAATTAACTACTGTTAATTAACAGTATAGCCAATGACAGGTGGGCCTGCTGTCCAGTTTGACCAAGTCAAACTGCTGACTGGACTAGTCTAGTCATTGACAAGAGGGTCCCACTAGACCCCTTTGACCAGTCAACGGTCCCAGTTGACTGTTGACTGGGAAGTCAACTGGACCCCACCTGTCAGCCCCTTTAGTACATTGTTGTGTACAAGCTATGGGTACACTTAGCAATTTCACCTTTAATTCTGAAATAATAAATAAATTCAAAAAAATTTAGAAATTGTTTAAAACTTTGAAAAATCATATAAAATAAACCGTAGCTCGAATGAAAAAACTTTGTACATGAAAGTTGCTCAGAACGACGAGACGAATCCGGATACGCAGTCCGTTCGTCCGCCACACCCCCCTAACCTATCGAACCCGCAACTTTCCCCCTCCGGCTCCTCTGCCCGAAAACACGAAGCACCGGGAATACTTTCCCGGATGATTCCCCCCTTAACCAGTACCACCTCATACCGCGTTAGAACACGTCTAGCTCTGCTTGTTGACCTGTTATGCACTTGCTTGCTATGTATTTACTGTTTCTCCCCCCTCTTCTCTCCAGTAGCCCCCGTGACGATGCTGATGCCCCTATGGACGACTACGTCACCGACGACCCCTCTCTCTTGCCAGAGCAACCAGGCAAGCCCCCCCCTTGATCACCAGATATCGCCTATTCTACTCTATACTGCTTGCATTAGAGTAGTGTAGCATGTTACTGCTTTCGTTAATCCTATTCTGATGCATAGCCTGACATTGTCGCTACATCTGTTGATACCTTACCTGCAATCCTATATGCTTAGTATAGGATGCTAGTTTATCATCATTGGCCCTACATTCTTGTCAGTCTGCCTTGCTATACTATCGGGCCGTGATCACTTGGGAGGTGATCACGGGTATATACTATACATACATACATACTATACAGATGGTGACTAAAGTCGGGTCAGCTCATTGAGTACCTGCAAGTGAGTCTGACTAGGGGGCTGAAAGGACAGGTGGCTCCATCCCGGTAGAGGTGGGCCTGGGTTCCCGATGGCCCTCGACTGTTACTTTGTGGCGGAGCGACAGGGCAGGTTGAGACCACCTAGGAGACAGGTGGGCCTGGCCCTGTTCGGCGTTCGCAGATACTTAACACGCTTAACGAGATCTTGGTATTTGATCTGAGTCGGCTACGAGCCTATACGCACTAACCATCTACGTGGGAGTAGTTATGGGTATCCCGACGTCGTGGTATCAGCCGAAGCACTTCAGACGTCAACGACGGAGCGGCGCGCGCCGAATTGGACTGGAACGCCACTAGGCTAGGTCTGCTTTCGGCCGCGTACGCAACGTGCAGGTGTGCTATGGGCGATGGGCCCAGACCCCTGTGCGCTTAGGTTTAGACCGGCGTGCTGGCCTCTCTGTTGAGCCTAGGTGGGGCTGCGACGTGTTGATCTTCCGAGGCCGGGCATGACCCAGGAAAGTGTGTCCGGCCAAATGGGATCGAGCGTGTTGGGTTATGTGGTGCACCCCTGCAGGGAAGTTAATCTATTCGAATAGCCGTGATCTTCGGTAACAGGACGACTTGGAGTTGTACCTTGACCTTATGACAACTAGAACCGGATACTTAATAAAACACACCCTTCCAAGTGCCAGATACAACCGGTGGTCGCTCTACCTCAGGGATATGAGGAGGGGATCGCCGGGTAGGATTATGCTATGAGATGTTACTTGGAGATGCTACTTGGAGGACTTCGACCTACCCTCTTCTGCCTGTTGCAAGACGAAGGTGACCAGAAGCGTAGTCTTCGATAAGACTAGCTATCCCCCTCTTATTCTGGCATTCTGCAGTTCAGTCCACTGATATGGCCCTTTACACATATACCCATGCATATGTAGTGTAGTTCCTTGCTTGCGAGTACTTTGGATGAGTACTCACGGTTGCTTTCTCCCCCCTTTTTCCCATTTTCCTTCCTTTCTGGTTGTCGCAACCAGATGCTGGAGTCCAGGAGCCAGACGCCACCGTCGACGACGACCCCTACTACACTGGAGGTGCCTACTACTACGTGCTGCCCGCTGAGGACGACCTGGAGTAGTTAGGAGGATCCCAGGCAGGAGGCCTGCGCCTCTTTCGATCTGTATCCCAGTTTGTGCTAGCCTTCTTAAGGCAAACTTGTTTAGCTTATGTCTGTACTCAGATATTGTTGCTTCCGCTGACTCGTCTATGATCGAGCACTTGTATTCGAGCCCTCGAGGCCCCTGGCTTGTATTATGTTGCTTGTATGACTTATTTTATGTTTTAGAGTTGTGTTGTGATATCTTCCCGTGAGTCCCTGATCTTGATCGTACACATTTGTGTGCATGATTAGTGTACGATTGAATCGGGGGCATCACATATTTTATATATAAGAAATATTAGGGATCAAGCCAAACAAAACATGTGTTAAGATGAGTAAAAAAATAGATAGTTGCTGGAGTAGCAAGGTCATTGCGTTTGACCTGAGAACCAAGTGAGTCCAATACTTGGATCTCACGTTTTCTGGCATTGGCGACTGCTAGATACCAATGGTAGCCTGGCATGTTAATCGGAATAAATAACTAGTGCAAATATCATACAAGTCACAGTCACAATTAGTTATAAATTTTAATAAATAGTTATACATACTAATTAAATAAAAACAATCCATAAGTATATGCATGGATAACGAGACAAAAACTAACCATATCTTGCTGTAGATAAGTATTAACATGACGCACGATGCGACGATATTTTGATGGGTCTATGTCTCTTTCCCCGTCTTCTTTTATCTGCCTAGATACAAACGTGCTAATAATGTGTACCTTTTCACCCGCCCTGTCTTGTAGATGCTCGTGAGCAAGCATGCAATATATGTAAGCATTTATTACCTATAATCAACATTTAGATCATATTTATATTTTATGATATTATATATTGTTCATTTATTAATTACAAAGTTTGTGCAAATTGGTCTTACACCGTCATGTAAGAACATATCATCTTTCATAAGGCATTTCAAATCGTCGGTTGCTAACAAGGCATCTCCAATGTCCACGAACTGGGTATTCTTGGGGGCAGACTTGATTGATTCGATGACTGTAATATCTCTAGGGGTACAAACATAGTCTGTCGAATTCATAAAAAGATGAGCCAACTTAGTAAACAAAATGAGACAAATTAGTTGAATACAAAAGGCAATATCACAAAAAATATTAATAAATAATATTAAGAAATACCTTGTGGGATAACATGTAAATTAGCATCCTTTTTTGGTTTGTTATGAGATATAACCTCTTCAACATTATTATGTTGTGAATTTTTGTCCCCGAACCCTCAATGGGTTCTTTCCATGCATCTCCAAAGTCCATATCCATGTCTCCGGTAATCTGAAAAAATAGCCCTTCCGTATTATCATCTATAAGATACATACAGAGGAAGGTTAGCTATATGCACCTCTTCTCGTGGTGTTTCAGTGTGGTCTGTCATCGTTGCATCAGTGCATATGTCGGAACCCATCAATTTAGATCTGTGCTGAAATATAATTAATATTTTTTACTGCATCATAAATTATGTTATATATAATAAAACTAAATGTGAAACTAACACAACTATTTTCTCCATAATAGAAAAAGCATTTGGTTATATTAGAAAAATATGCTGCTTTTATCATTTTACTAACACAACAATTCAGGGAAAACAACAAACTATAATGTTCATATATAAGTAAGTAGGCGTCTAGAATTGCTTAAATTATTTTAAATTAATTGGATAGGCTATGGGAATTTGTCAAACAAAAACTAAAATAAACAAACCAACATTAACCAAGTATATATGTTTTTTCTATGATTTTTGTTGTGATACCCTTAGTATATGTAATAAGCATAACAATAATTATTTTTATGAACCATGTTTAATATATATATATATATATATATATATATATACAAATTTGTTTATTTTGTGAGGTATGTATACGGTAAATGTATATGTTATTTTATGAGGTATAAAAGATAATTACAAAAAAAATTCATCATAGCAATAATTACAACTATACCAAGATGAAATATAAATGATATTTCCTACTGCATAATATAATTATATTTTTTTAGACAATTCCATAAAGCTTTATTGATTCATCACAATGTTTACATGGACGGACGGAAGATTCCCTGGATGCCCCAGCCAAACATGGCGGCCAGCTCCCAGGGTAAGTGCATGCTTCGCTAAATTGTGAGCCTTAAAGTTTGAGCTCCTACGTTCATGAACAATATTACAGAAAGTAAAAGAAAGAGAATGGTTTATAATCTCTTGAACTATAGCCCCATAACTCGACAAATTTTTTTGAATGTCGTCAACCACCACCTTGCAGTCCGATGCCACATGAATTCTTTGGGCATAGAGATCATCGGCTAGATCCATAGCTTCTCTAACTGCCAATGCTTCAAGCGTTGTTGGGTCCGAAATATATCTGAAAACAATGGCAGAGGCGCCCATATAGCCACCTTGTCGGTCCCTGCAGATAACTCCGATTGCCCCAAAACCACGGCGTGATACCGCCGCATCCACGTTCAGCTTTGCACATCCGTCCTCCGGCGGAATCCAGCGAGGTATGTGCTGCGGTATGGCATTAGTCCGAGCGGTTGGAGCTCTTTCATTGATCACTTGTAACTCTGATAAATAAGAGTTGATAAAACCTTGTACTGTATGTTGTGGCTGAAATATATCTTCATGAATGGCCTTTCTCCTTGCTCCCCAGATCGCCATAGTGTCACCACCACCCGAACAAAATCATCATTGGCTAGTATTTCATGTAAGGCAAACAACCAATCCTTTGCACTTTCCTCCAAGTGGCCGCTCATAGTCTCAACTATATTATCAGGTGCGAGCGCCCACACGCTCCCTGCCATCAGACAAGAGAGTAGAGCATGCCGCCAAGTATCGCGAGCCCCGCACAGCAAACATGTCTCGGTCGTAGCCATATTCCGATTGTTAAGCAGAACCCCGTAGGGTATAGATTGTCTTGCGAGCCGCCAAACTATAATTATATATAATATATAATAAAAATAACATCACAACGTTGCTACGGGCTATAATTAATGCATATATATAATTAAGACAAATGATTATGATCGTCTCCAAGGTCGAAGCTCCTTTATCCCTCATACGCACAGACGTGTTCGAACATCAAACAGATGACCGGCAGGCTCCCCCAAATTCAACTGTCCGGAAGTACATGCTCTTTACCATATATCCTCCCAATCTACAAGGAATAGTTCGTAATCCCACATAATAGAATAAAAAGGTTATATACCATCTATCCTCCCAATCTGCAGAACAATTAGAATTGATACACATCGTGCCAATTCAATTACTAAATCTCATCCCCAATTTTGTTGGCAATTTCGTTTCTCAAGAGAAATGCATTCATACAATTTTGTCCACTTTGGATTATTCCCTCTAAACAGAATGCCATTGACCTTTCTGTTTTGGTAAGCCTAGCAAGTTACACATAAAAAATGGAGTACTTATAGCATGAATTATTTATATACTATATTGATAAATTAGGACATTCGTTTGAACTTACAAGTATCATTTTAAAACACATTACTATAGAATTCACTTCAAACTGTCATCTCTCATGCTATTAGACCAAAGAAGCATCCCCATTTAAATAGACCTTGTGCCTGCGCAAGCACTTGCAGTAATGTTGGCTCCTCACCAGAGTTAAAATAGCTTCACATTAACAATAATTCTTTGTGGCCATGATACCCTAAGCCTGCTACGATTCCTTTCCAGAGCTATATTTAATCAGACCATTGAACAACAAAGTTGGTTCAAATAGACATAGTTTGTGCAAGTGAATGCAACAAATCACTCATCAATCTATGGTTCAAATAGAAGTCAGTTCAGATGCAACCAAATGCCGCAAAATCTTCAATGTATGCAAGAGTGCCAACAAAAGCCAGTTCATCTTGTTGTTCCCAATCCATACTGGTGGTTCCTATGATTCATGTTCATCAGTCTGTAGGGCATTCCCACATGCACCTGTGATGTCAAGCACCAATCAAGAAATGAACAAGCTAACAAAAACTATACTAAACGGAGGCCAGCAAAGATATGTTGAAAGAAAGGTCCAATAGTTGAGCACTATTTTCATACTACAAGTTTGGCAATAACAATTTCAATATCTACATCAAACAAAGCCTTTTAAGAAAAATAAATCATATCAACGGATTTAATATGGAGGGAGGATTCTAGATAGTGGGTCTCACTGAAAATAGAGGTGAGGGGTTGTGCTTTATACTGAAGCGACAGTAAAACAAAGACCGTCAGACTATTATAATGTAAGGCATGCACTGACACGCCGTTGGTGTTGTAGCCCTTCGCCGTATGTGTGATTTCAGATTTATATGTGTTTGATAGAAGAAAGATGATTGACTGAACTGCAATACAACCATCAGGTTGGGCATTGTTTATGCATTGGAAGGTAACTACAACGGCAAATAAAAATGAAGGACGAGTAAACAAAAATGAAAATAAACTCTAGCCGTTATTGCCCAATTAGAACCGTTGGATAATGTACAACTCTCATATTTTCAACATACCTTGAGTAACGGTAGAGAGAAGATGGCCGCATGTCAGTTCTGAATGGGAACAGAATGCAAAACGTTATTTTTCAGCCGGCTGATTTTCTGGCTGTTTAAACCACTCGGGACGCACAACACGTGTCCGGCCCCACGCACCACTTCCTTCCCTTATCTCCCGAAGTCGCTTGTCCTCTGTTCGTCTTGCTCCCCGCTCGTCCTCTATTCGTCTTCCTCCCCCAGTCCCAATCCCTTGAACGCTCTCTTTCTCTCCACCAACCCATCTTCCATCTCACCTTCTTCTCCAACGCCTCCCA
>NC_041392.1:710126846-710175321 GCF_002162155.2 Triticum dicoccoides
GCACGTCAGATGGAACGCCGCTGGTGCTGCCGGGAGGGGTGCTGCAACCGATGGATCTCATCGGCGGTGGCGGATGCTTCCAATGCAGCGCGTGTGTTGTTGCGTCCTCGTAGATCTGGGAGGGCGGCAGAGCTGCAGTACACCACACCGGTGGGTGGCGGAGCTGCTGTTGCGACGGGGCATCTCTCCTCAACTCCGGCTGCTGTGGAGCTTCATCACGACACCGGTGCTGCCATGAACGTCCGTCATACGTTGCATTCGAGCTTCACCGGAGCCGACGGTGCTGCATTGGAGTCTCGCCGGACACGTCAGGGCTATAGTGGAGCTCGTCCAGAGTTGCAATGGAGCCTCACCGGAGCGTCGGTGCTGCGTTGGAGCTCCGCCGGGGCTGCAATGGAGCTCGCAGGACGTCGTCGGTGCTGCGTTCAAGAACCGCGCGGGGTAGCAATGGCGTTGTGAAGCTGCCGCGATGCGCTGCTGTCGTGGCGTTGTTGTGATCCAACAGCCCCAGGACGCGGATCTGACGCTGAACAGGCGGATGATTTCCTAAGAAATCATCCGGCTGATTCGTAGCAGCGGCCGAACAGAATTGCATGCCCTATAGAAAGAATAGCAGGATGGGAATTTTATGGCCCAAAATGATCGAAGAATATTTTGTACAATCTTACAACTCTAGGATTCAGATGAAGTAGAAAATATAGAGAAACATAACCACTATGAAGAAAACAATGTTATCATTTTTTAACCAACCAGTGTACTCATCGAATTCAAGGGGCACGTGAACAGTACCAAATCATGATGGTTGTGCAAATTTTCCACTAACATTACTTCTAGAAGTACATGAATCAGTAACGTGTAAATATATATTTTTCACTCAGCTAGGAATCGGCAAACCAAAAGAATCTACAGGTTTTCTTCTTTAGCCTTTTGGCCAAGCGTTGTCATTTTTGACAGATTTTTGCGATGCCTATTTTTGAGATCCTCAATTACTACCATTTACATTGGATCTTGACTGTTGAACTTCTAGGTAGTATGTATCAGTTCGCATAATCAGGCAAACACAAAGCTCTAAAAGTAACATATCCTTTCTTAGTAGCACCAAAATTCTGTCATTTATCTCTAAAATTCTCAAGGAAATATTTTCTCCTAAAGCCTAACTCGTGATGAATTTCAGACAACAAGTATGCAGTTGCAGACACAAAGGGCACATGCAGTTGACCATGAGGTTCTTGAAGGCAATTCATCTAACGCTTGGTGCACACCCAAGAAATTTACAGGACAACAATACTCACAGTTTGGAGAAATGAGGTGAGGTCTTCTGGCTGGAATGTAAATGGTAGTACCCATCTTTACATCCTTGCGCTAGTGTGTGGGTCGCTACTGATGCCCCATGCGATGTCACATGATGTGGCGAATGATCGAACCAAAAAGTACTGGTTTGAGAAAGATAGTTGACCTGGGCAGGTGTTTGAGTCTGGTTATTAGTCGATGATGTAGGTCCTGGGGACTCTTGGTCATATGTTTCGCCAGCGATCAGTGTCTCTTTCTTTGAGAACAAACTCCAATCCGCAGAACAAGCATCAAGCAAATGATCAACAAAAGGAAAATGTATCCAACTATGTATGCTTACATATCTCCATCTGCTCAATCTGCTTTTTATGATGTTCATGGTATATGAAATGATTAAATGTCCTTATTCACCCTTAGATATATATTTGCCAAATCATGAAGTCTAGTAGCTGCCCTCAAACTCTGTAAGGATCATGCACATGCTAAGGTATGCAGCCCACGTTAGGCTGTGGCGGGAAGGATTACAGGGACTTTTTTTCCTACAAGAAAATGAAAAGATCTATTTTTCACAGAAATATAAGTGAGCATCTGATTCAAGGAAAAATACTCGTAAGGCAAGTATAACAGTTCATGATACTCACCTAGCATTCACAAATAGAGATTGGCCATGCCTTCACTGCCTGATGAGGTTGTCAATTTTATTTTTCCTTGTTCGGCAAAGATAATGAAGATTAAAATGATGGGTCTAGTATGTCACTTCAGCAAAGTAACCTGTAAAAATACAGTACAACACTCATTTCAGCTTTCGACAATATTGGCAAATATCACTTTCAGCTATAGGATGCAGTCACCATATTTTAGTTAGATGAACACAGATTAATGCCAAACGTTTTCATTAGTAGAATATAATGGAAAAATTCCATTCTCAAAATGTCAGAACATAATGCATCAAGTCCAATGAGATACACTACCAGAAACAAATGATTATAATTCCCTAAACACATAACCATACCGTTAAACAACTATCTTCTTCTCCTTTACCGCCCCTGTTGATGGGGCATCTGGCTCACAATCCAGCCTCCACCCCCACTCAAGGTCTTCTGATCGAGATATGGAAGAGTCAATTAAAAGATGAAATTTGACTTTAAGATTATTTCAATTCTGCAATGAAGACAAGGCTAATTAATTTATAGTGTGTCGGCCCTACCAAGATTAACCGTAGGAAGCGCCTCTAGAACCAGAATGAGCATCTCACATTCACTATGTTGAGTAGCTGCATGAGCTGCTCATTCTAGTCCTGGAGGTGCTTCCTATGGTTTTAATTGTAGTCTCAGATCTCTGTATTAGCTGTGTTTTCCAAGCACCTTTGGCTTCAATAGCAGCAGTGTGCTCTTCTGCATCATCATATGAAGAGGACTCCAGATATGGATGCACGGGTAGATTCACTATCATGAAGTAGCATAGGAGTGCTAAAAAGACTGACTCAGACCTTGCTACCGCCATATATTTCCCGGCGTTATTCAGCCTTCGGTAATCATAATTCTGTTAGCATGGTATCAAGTATCATACTGCAAGGCATCCTCACTACTGCTGGAGCAGCCTGCAGTTTTCAACAGCATGTAAAGTGGCATTAGGGGTATACCTTAGACTCAAAACTTATAACCTGTTTATACTGATCAAAGGAATAAACAACCTATCAATTAAATCAAAATCACATGACATGGCGAATGATCAAACCAAAAAATACTGGTTTGAGAAAGATAGCTGACCTGGGCAGGTGTTTGAGGCTGGTTATTAGTCGATGATGTAGGTCCTGGGGACTCTTGGTCATATGTTTCGCTAGCGATCAGTGTCTCCTTCTTTGAGAACAAACTCCAATCCGCAGAACAAGCATGAAGCAAATGATCAACAAAAGGAAAATGTATCAAATATGCACACTTAAATATCTCCACATGCTCAATCTGCTTTTTATGATGTTCATGGTATATGAAATGATTAAATGTCCTTATTCACCCTTAAATATATATTTGCCAAATCATGAAGTCTAGTAGCTGCCCTCAAACTCTGTAAGGATCAGGCACATGCTAAGGCATGCAGCCCACATTAGGCTGTGGCGGGAAGGATTACAGGGACTTTTTTCCCAATAAGAAAATGAAAAGATTTATTTATTCACAGAAATATAAGTGAGAATCTGATTGAAGGAAAAATACTCGTAAGGCAAGTATAACAGTTCATGATGCTCACCTAGCATGCACAAAACAGAGACTGGCCATGCAATCTTCACTGCCTGATGAGGTTATCAATTTTATTTTCCCTTGTTCGGTGAAGATAATGAAGATTAAAATGATGGGTCTGCTATGTCACTTCAGCAAAGTAACATGTAAAAATATAGTACAACACTCATTTTAGCTTTCCACAATATTGGCAAATATCACTTTTAGCTATAGGGTGGAGTCACCATATTTTAGTTAGATGAACACAGATTAATGCCAAACGTTTTCATTAGTACCATATAATGGAACAATTCCATTCTCATAATGTTAGAACATAATGCATCAAGTCCAATGAGATACACTACCAGAAACAAATGATTATAATTCCCTAAAGAAGTGTGTACATAGAAATTATAGCCAGACAACTTACTGTAAGCATGGGCTCCCACATGGCAAAATCATTATTCCGTTCTGATAAGACCAAAGTTTTAAATAGCGCGCTAAGCATCTTAGCGCCGGACCTCTTTCAAATGCTATAGCGTGCTATAGCAGAGCTATAGCGCGCTATTTAAAATGTTTGTTCATTTGTTTGGACCAAAGTCTCTTAGCGCAAGACCTTCTGTAAACGCTATAGCGTGCTATAGCAGAGCTATAGCGGGCTATTTGAAACAGATCATAAGACCAACAAAATATCATAGACAGATACCAAGAAAACGCCAGAGCAGTAGAAAATATTGATCAATTATTGGTTACTGGCAAGACAAAAGGTAGAAGGAACCATAGTATAAGTAAAAAGGGAACCGCAATTTAAGTACAATGGAACCATATGAGTATATGAATGCAGTTAAGGGGGAGCTTGTGTCGTATCCATAATGCTCATTCGCGGTGGTTGACTTGCCAGACCAGGTGGACCGATTATCCCAATCACCATGAAATCATTGTTCTCCATCAAATACTTCAAAAAGGAAGAAGTAAAAAACACGAGTTCAATTTTTCATGCATGCCATTTAGCAACCAGTAATTCTAAGTTTCAGTTGTAACGTAAACGTATAGGACGCAAGTATCAATAGCCGGATTGTATATATGTCAAGAACAACTGTGTGCAATACAAGGTATAGCTCCACAAATAATTCTAGTGTACACTATACATATATAGGTTAAGAACCACTGTGTACTGACCAGCCCTTCTGAAATCCCTGGTCCTATGTGATAACATACACGAAAAATCCTGCTAACCTGGAAGGTTGTGGGCACTGCTGAACCAAATGTTGAATTCAGAGAGAAGGAAGCAACAAACGACTCCATTAAATATATCCAGGGAGAATACTTCAGAAAATTAACGAATCCATATGCTTAATGCTGAATGAGACATCAATGTCTGCATTGGCTCAGATCAATCGTAATCACAACATCCCTCCAGTAGTATGTACTTTTGCTAAGTTTTTGTAGTGACAGAGAATAATAGCATGACATACGTACATTCAAAACTCGACCAGTTTCCATTGCTATCATGCCCAAGGGAATTGTCACAGATCTACTGATTCTAAGTTACTTTGATCCTAGCATTATCAATGTAGCAGACACAAGCAAAATGGTAGATTCTGATTTTCCCACCTGGGTGCATCCATCTTGCCCGTCGATAGGAGGAGAGCTCTTCCTTCTGCCCTGAAAACGTCGATCCCTGGAGGAAGGACTTCCATCCACGTCCTCACCAAAGGGACCTGTAAAAGCACAAAAGCACAAGTAGGAAACAACTCAAGACCAAAGGAAACATCAATTTCCACCGCTCACATCAACTTTTCTTACCATCTCATCGGTTGCAGAAGGAAAGCCTCGCGGCCCGTGCCGCGGCCGCGGACACTCCCTTCCCCGGCGACGATGGCGGACGACGAGTCAGGGGCCCCGACCAGGTAGGCGTGCTAGATGAGGTCGATGCCGGCAGGTGGGGAGGAGGGGCAGCAACGGAGGAGGAAGAGGTGGATCCACGACGACAACAATGGATCCACGAAGGCGGAGGCGTCCGAGGGGTTCCGCGGTGATGGCGGCGGCGGATCCACGATGGCAGCGATGGATCCAAGAAGGCGGACGTGCGCGTCCAGATGGGGATCTATGGATCGGCTTTCGGCTCCAGAAGGGCGGCGGGTTCGTTGTGCGAGTGGGGCGCCTTCGATGTGAGACCGAGGGCGGCGGCGAAGGGATGAAGGGCGGCGGCGGCGAAGGGATGAAGGCGGCGACGAACGAGGGAAGGGAGTCTAGCGTGCGAGTCGTTCTCGCTCGAGGGCATGTGACGTCGCTCGTACGTGCGGGGTTTTTTTCGCTAGTTATTTTTCATAGGTTTTTTTATCGTTGGTTAATTTTTGTAGATTTTTTTTCGTCGCTTGTCTCGGGCGCGATCGGTGCTTACGACCTGAAGAGCGCGGGGGCTAGTGGAGGACTCGGTACGTGGTTTTGTCGGTTCATGGCGTGTCAGCAGGAGGTGGGAGCAAGTACCAAAAAGTACCAAAAAAGACCGGGTGAGGTGGGACGAAAATAAAACCCGGAACGCGGACTACCAACTGAGATATTAGGAGTAGAGACAATGTTGGAGGCTGAGCTGATGGATCAGATCATGATTTGGACTGAGTATTAAGAGAAGAGAAGGTGGAGTAAATTTCTCTAGAAGTAGATGGGCATGACAAAGATTCTACAATACATGAACCTAAAAGAATGGCTACCCGAATATCTTTATCGTAATCCTCGCTGATTAAAAAAACAATTACAGAGTGTTCCAGCTACATTATATGCATGTTCCACACAATGTAAATCCACATCTAAATGAAAATTATCCTTGAAAAATCCAGGCTATTACATGGAAAGTCAGGAAACTAAACAGTATAAAGAAATACAAACCCTATACTCCAAATAAAAATTTATGTATAAAGTCTAGCTGCGGGAAAAATATAGTATATGAATATATATTCCAATTCTTGATATTGTCATTCACTTAGACTGATTTAATTTAGGTCTACAACAGACCGAACTAATTCGCTCCCCTTAGTCAAAATAATCATCCTTTTAATTACTTCTGTATGGCTTGATTGATTGGGATACAAATAATTAAACAGAGCATGTGTAGCCATGCTATTATTTTTCCATGAATAAAAGCTATGGTGGACTAACTAACCTTTAAGTAATTTTATGAAGGATATCGATGCAAACAATATACATGTTGGGTACTTGAAACAGATCAAATCATTTCGATAATAAGCTGTCTTGCATGATGTACTTAAAGGGATGTGGTTTCCATATAGCCATAATATGTCCTCCTTTTGGATTTTAGGAAAGATATTATATGGTTCCTCTAATGTATTTCAAGTAATTTATGTACTTTGTCAACCATAGAAGTCACACAGATGAAGACATCGGATGTGTTTGAATTTACAAAGCTACATAGAACTACCATATAGTAGTACCTTTCTAGAGAAAGTATAATTTACTGAATTTTTATACTTATGAAATAATTTAATAGAGTAACTCGAATTTTATTCATTTTCCTATATCTCTCTCATTTACAACAGGTCTAGAAGCCACACTTCCAACTCTCACATCTGCCACACCTAATTCCCAAAAACCTCATATGTCTTCTCCCCATCTTTCTTCCATCTCTTCTATCATCCCTAAAACATGTATATTTATATCTCTTCAATCATTTATCTAAAGTGTCGTTGTGATATGCATGGAAATTCTGCATTGTCAATTTTTCACGGTTATAAATTTTTGTTATGGTGGGTGGAGAGGACATATAGGTTAGATTATGCGAGATAGTGAAGATAGAAGGATGGCACGAGACTTAAGATAAGGGGTTAAGACAATCATATGTGTGCATGCTTAGTCCTCAATCAATGTTCACTGGAGAAAGAACCCGCGTCGCACCGCCCGCCGAGTTACCTAAGGAGCACCTACTATCCAACATGAATAGGTTCCGACTAGAGTTTGGTGCCTCATGAGAAAAGTTAATCAGGTTTTACATAATGGGAATTTAAAGGTGTTGAGTCCTTCCATTTTTGTTGGCTGGCAATGAAACCAAAGATCGACGGATGCGGAAATGAGATGACGACACAACTGGCTGAGGCAGAGAAATAGTGTGACATTGTTCTTTCATTTTTGGTGCTAGGGATTTCTTTTTTAATACACAATACCTATACCACCATTTCCGCACATAGATATATTCACGTCCGAACTTAGACTCACACCACATCTAGAGGAGAGGAGGCACGAAGCATGACACACTTCGCCGCTGAAAGCATACGCATGTGAAGATGATGCAAGTATGATTACGATTGGTCATGTCTAAGGACATGTTGTGGAAACTGATAAATCACACGGGAAATAATACAAATGAAATAAATCTTATATTAGCGAGGATCAGTTTTCACCTTTTTTGCTTGAATTTAAGGATCGTTTCTAATATGTTTAAGATTCATGCTTCTTTTGATAAACACTGCCCAGAATCGGATGTGAACACAAGTGAGATTGTCAAACATTTAGGACCGATTATAATAGCAAATCAAATGCCAATACTGATTATTAGCAATATAATATTTAAATATTTATTATGGAACCAAAATTCATATCTTCATAGCAAATCTAGCCGTGCAAATGCGCGGGTCACTCCGCTAGTTCTCCTGAATCGATAGGCGCCGATGCACACGCACGGCACGCTCGCTGCGCGTAGCTGCCGGGAAGTTCGACCAGGGCATCCGCACAACGCATCAGGAAAAGCGCCGATGGGAAAATAGTCCTGGTGAGTCTCCTTGATTTATACTATGCAATACCGATGAACTGGTCCGCATCTGGCTCCAGTAGACGAGCAACTTATTGATTTAGATGGAATTAGTTAGGGCTGGCAATTTCTTGACTTATTAAAAAAAGGTACTGTTAATTTAGGCATGCATTTATTCTATCATCTGAGTTTGTATTTCAGGTTGATTAGAAATCTACATATACTAGTTTGTATACATGATAACGAAATTAGTTGATATACAAACTACTGATCTATATTTGTCACAAGTATAAAATTTACAAAAGCTAGAAAACGAACCATATTTCTATTGCAAAATAAATATTATCTTGCATTCCTTTTTGCATGGGCGCCATGCAGAGCGAGCTTGGCCGGCTGGGGCGGCGCGCATCAGCATCGCTGCGGAGGAATCAGAAGAGTCGCGTAGTTCGCGGCGGCTGCCCCAGCCGGCTCGTGCAGTACATGCCCCAGAGCGGAGGCCGGAGATCGATCGGCGCGCCGTCGCATCTGGTTAGCCGCCAGCTCCGTCCAGTGCCGCGTCCGGCACGTCGGTGTCGTTGGAGCAATGGAGCACCACCACCATAAGCTGATCAGCATGAACACCAACGCCACCTCCTGGCTCTAGCCACAATGAAGCCGGCCCACGCCAGCAGCGCACGCCGCGTTCATCTGGCGCCTCGTCCTCGAGGCCTGCACCCCGCTACAGTCCAACACCGGCGGTTCGCGAGCTCGGCGGCCACCTCGCCGTCGTTCACGCGACGTGGAAGATCTACGGCTTCTCTTCCATTTCTTCTTTCCTGTTCATTGCGACACGAGTAAGGCATGAAGAGCACCTGCCGCGATTGCATCTGGACGATCTTTATTATCACACAAAACAACAGCAACGACAAGAGATTAGCACCAGCAGGATTCGTCAGTTAGTCACGTCCGGGACATAACGGGCAGTCACTACTCGGAACGCACGCACCGACGATCGATCCCAGTCCCAGCCGGCCGGTGAAGCAGCGCACCTGCCCGGTCCTCCGGCTCAACATCAGAAGGAGCCGAGTTCAGCTGCCACGACCAGAACAGTGTGCGACAACTTGACAAGAAAGAAAAATATGATTTGCTTGCTCGGTTGCTCCCACTCCCATCAACGTCGCACTGGACCTGCCAATTACTCGTCTCTTTTTAGCCAGATGAAAGCTTGAGGATTTTTTTTCCTTTTGCTATGCTCTTGCATAATCACCCGAAAGTTGCTCAAGCTGAACCATCTTGATATTGAGTTTTGATTTGAAGAACGGGCTGAAATACAATAAGACTAAGGGCATCTCAGACCCGCAAACCGGACACCGCATCCGTCCACCGATCGGGTGACGGTCCATGGACACGGATGTGAAAGCCGGCTATCCAGCGCTATCTGTATAGATTTCAGAAGTAGATTTACAATAACCGGATGGTTTCATTCAAACCGGAGCACATTATAAGACAGTTTTCATTAAAAAAAGGGACTGGACCTAAACCTAGACTACAGTGGCGTCCGTCGTCCAATTCCTTGTTGTTCCCTTCCGGCGACCGTGTCCTCCATCTGCTGTCTTCACGAGCTGCGGCGAGAAAACACGTGAAGTGAAGGTGTGGTCAAGGCCGTACCAGGGAAAATGGAGGCCCGGTGCAAAGTCAGAAATTGGGCCCTCGGCATAGCAAGTGACGACGAGGAAAACCATATCTAATTGTTATTATTGTTACTATTATATATCATGTTGGTACATAGTACAATCTTCTGAATAACATCTTGTCGCAAAAGTGATTCTAGAAAATCTCCTACCAAGTTTATATTTATGACCCTTTTGGATAGACGCCCTCTTAGGACCCTTCTCTACCAAATTATCAATTGCTTTAGAATGTCATCCCAATTTCGAGGATCAAATATATCAGGTTGCAAAAAACACCAACATTAGTAGGACATTGCAGAAAGTGAACTAAGCGAAAGATAAGGAACAAAAAACTCAACTTGTGGTCAAAGCGGAATGAAACAACCTGTCTTCGATTGATGTGAGAAGCACATCAGGGGGAGGAGATGGTTATTGCTTTGGGGACCAAGAACTCGTAGCCTCGTCTGGCCTGCCGAGCGGTCAAATCTCTGTGATGAGCAGGACCTCCAGGGATCCAAGCTCCACTTGATTCTGACACACACGCGTCGCAGGCCGGCAAGGCGGAAACGAAGTAAGTTGAGTGAAACACTGATTTGCAGGCCTGCTTATTTGAGAATTAAGAAAAACAGAACACCAACGAAAATAAATAGATGGAGATTGAAAGTAGACGTTACCTATTCCACTGCTCATTGCAACGGATAATTTGGGGAAAACGCAAAAAAATAGTAGCTGAGAGATTGGGAACGAAACGTTAGCTGGTGAAGAACTGGAGATTGATTTACGATCTGTGAAAGAGTAACGGCGGCTGCGTTGTGAAGAAGACGAGGATGAAAAGAGAGAGACGTGCGTGAGGAAAGGGCCCAGTAGTTAATTCATGCAGTTCCACCACTCCATTGAATACTCTTGGGAACCCAAGTTGAGGGTTAGCTGAGTTAATTCATTGTGGGGCCCCGCTGGCATGCTGCACCATTATCCAACATGTTTTGCACTATTTTTTGCTAATTACTAAGTATACTAGTACTAACCACATACATATCTGGGGGCCCACTGATTTGAGGGCCCTGTGCAGGCGCACACCCTGCATATGCCCACGGTACGGGCCTGGGTGTGGTCTCCGACGAGAAAGAGTAGAACATGGGAGATGGACCGGCCCACTTGAGACACAATGCCTTGTCGCCTCCCATGGCATACACTAGTGCAGAACCTGGCTTTAGCGCCGGTTCGTAAGGGCCTTTAGTGCCGGTTCCACAACTGGCACTAAAGAGTGGGGACTAAAGTCCCCTCCCCCCTTTAGTACTGGTTGATCACGAACCGGCGCTAAAGCGCCACCACGTGGCACGAGCCAGTCCCGGGTGCGTGCAGGACTTTAGTACCGGTTGATAACACCAACAGGTACTAAATGTTTGGGGGGTGTTTTGGTATTATTTTTTATTTTTTCTTTAATTTTGTGTTTTCAATTTAATTTAGTGATTATTTTAGTTGTTAAATCATTAGATGAAAGTACCGCAGATTAGTTTTGACTAGATGTATGTGGATCCTAGCTAGCTAATTAAGTGATCAAGTATATGACATATCCATATTATACTTGATCACCTATAATTAAGTGATCAACTATAATATGGATATGGCATATACTTGATCACTTAGCTAGGATCCATCCAGCTTAAACTAATCTGCGGTTTCTTTCATAAATGATATAATAACTCATCATCATCATCATCATCATATTAATATAAAAAATCTTGCATCATATCATCAACAACAATATACTAGCTAGATAAAAATCATCATAGTCGTCATTACCACTGTTTAATCATCATAGTCATTACCGCTATGTAATCACCACCAACACTAGCTTAAAGAAAAAACATTCACTTGTACCAGAAGCAAGGATATCATCGAGTTCAACATGGTCATGATATTATAAGCATTCATAACACCACAAAAGCAAATCACCCTTTGAGATTAAGTTCAGGACGAAGAACACGGACATGACAGGACAAGTACTAAGAGCATGAACTAGCTAAATCACTCCTGCTGCTCTCTCTCGGGTATAATAGTATAGAACATGTATAGCTCTCCTGATTCATCATACTGGAGCATGCAGATGAACCTGTCTCCTAATCGTGGGTTGCGCTTCTCATTGTTGCCCCCTAGTACTTCTCTGGGATCGTTAGTAATTTTGCTCCAATCTTTCACTATTAAGCATTCATCGCTATTAGAAATCCTGAATGCACTCATGTGCAATGTAGGATATCTTGGCCGTAAGCTAACCATTGACATGTGACCTTTAGTCTCGATCCACTGAGGCACAACTGTCATCGGGAGTCCCTGTTAAAGAACATCATATAGTAATTAATATACTTAGCAATAAAAGTTTAGCAAAAAAATAATGTATGCAAAAGATGCATTGAGGACAAATAGTAAAAATCTTACCATCTTTCGTAAATAGATGTAACCGTAGTTCAATACGATCACTATTGGTCGCACGTTTTGAGTACTAACATTTCTAAGTGCAGGAAGAAAATTTGTCTTGACAGTATGAAGATCCTCAAGCCATGAGACATAATGACTTATCTCCTCGCAGTTTAGTTCAGCTCCGGAACAGTAGTAGGTCCTGTTTACCAAGCGCCAGACATGTTTGCTTGAATGGAAATAAGCTGTCAATAGAAATTAGTTGTCAACTATTTTTGAATAAATAATATCAAAGACTTAAATATGGTTGAGAAACTCACATAATGGTACAACTGGAGGCGTCTGCACATCGACCCAGATGTCTTTATTACCTTCAATATCATCTTCCGGACGAATATCAAAGGTGATAACCATATCAGGCTCAAATGCATAAGCCTTGCATAGTGCTTGCCAAGTTTTGCATTCAAAATAGCTGTACGTGTCTGCATTGTATAATTTGACGTTGAAAGTATAACCATGCTTAGTCTTTAGGTAAACTCTCTTTACCTCCATAGTTTCCATAGCACCGAAACCTATCTTATCCAAGACAAAAATTCTTGCATGGCAGGGGATGCGCTAGTAGAATAGTAAAAATTTAAAATTATAAGTTGAAGCAAATGAAGCATATATAAGTCATGCTTAATAGCGAAAAAAGACTTGTCGTTGTGACTTACTGTATCCACTTTGAAGGTCTCATCAACAAGGAAATTTCTGTCGCACAGGCCGCGCTGGTCTTCACAGTATTCACACTTAATGAAATCTTTTTCATCGTCAGACGACATTTCCTATGTTCATATAGGTAAAACATTAAACACTTACTAGTTCTATTAATTCAACTAATTGAACTACTTTTATTAATTCAACTAGTTCTATTAATTCAACTAAGCATTTACTAAAAATAAACTTGTTCTATTAATTTTCTTACTAAAATAAAATAGCTAGTTCTATATAGTAATATTTTAATTAGATAATCAAATCTCAGATATCTAAATTTTCTTACTAAAAATAAACTAGTTCTATTAATTCAAATAAGTCAACTAAAAATTTACTAAAAATAAACTAGTTCTATTAATTTTCTTAATAAAATATATAAAGTAGCTATATATAGTAATATTTTAATTAGATCATCAAATCTCATATACCTAAATGTTCTTACTAAAAATGAACTAGTTCTACTAATTCAACTAGTTCAACTAAGCATTTACTAAAAATAAACTAGTTATATTAATTCAACTAGTTCAAATAATCTCATATACCTAAATTTTCTTACTAAAAATAAACTTGTTCTATTAATTTTCATACTAAAAATAAACTAGTTATCTTAATTCAACTAGTTCAAATCTCATATATATACCTAATTAATATATATCTAGATAATTCATCTAAAATTGACATTAATATTTAACATGTTTTCCATATTATTCATCTAACATTAACATTCTAACATTCTTATCTACGTAATTCATCTACTTAACATTAATCTAAACAACAGAAAACAAAAATAAGTAAAAAAATATGTGTATTTGTGTCTCTGTGTGTGTGTGTATGATCGGGGGGCGGCGGCGTACGGGCGGTGATGCGATGTGGGCGGCGCGACGACGGGCGGCGGGCCAGGGGCGACGACAGGGACGGCGGGGACGGCGACGATGGGGACGCGCGTACGATGGGGACGGTGACGACGGGGACAACGGGGACGGCGGGGACGGCGGGCGGCGAGGGCGGCGCGCGATGGGCGACGGCGCGACTGCAGCGGCGATGTCGCACGAAGCAGTTGAAGAAGAACTGGTGGTCGATGAAACTGAATTTTTTGTAAGTGCCATATCACTACTAGGGAAAAGCCTATACACAGAATCTTACCAGCAGCGCGCTTTAAAATCAGGCGCTGCTGCTAAGTAGCAGTAGAGCGGGTTTTTAACCCTCGCTACTACTAAGTTGATAGCAGTAGCGCTGGTTTTTTACCCTCGCTACTACTAAGCGGTCTCTACCGTGCGCCCCGGGACATGCCATAGTAGTAGCGCGGGTTTTTAACCCTCTCTACTACTAAGTTGATAGCAGTAGCGCTGGTTTTTACCCCTCGATACTACTAAGCGGTCTCTACCATGCCCCTGGGCCATGCCATAGTAGTAGCGAGGGTTATAAACCCGCGCTACTACTAAGTTTTTACCCCTCGCTACTACTAAGAGGTCTCAACCGTGCCCCTCCGGGACATGCCATAGTAATAGCGAGGGGTAAAATCCCTCGCTACTACTAAAGGTCCCATTTTGAAACTCTACCCACCCCCACCCCCCTGGATCGCCTTTTCGGTTTTGTAAAAAGCAAAAGAAAATGATAAAAACTTCAAAAATAAAAATCCTTCGATGTAGTTATGTTACTACATCTACTAGTTAGGAAAATTTAAAAACTTAAATTTGGACATGTTTTGCAAAAAGTGTAGGGAAAATGTAAAACGGCTATAACTTTTGCATACGATGTTAGAAAAAACGTATAATATATCAAAATGTTTCAAAAATTAAAATCCTTCGAGATGTAGTTATGTTACTACATCTACTAGTTAGGAAAATTTAAAAACTTAAATTTGGACATGTTTTGCAAAAAGTGTAGGGAAATGTAAAACGGCTATAACTTTTGCATACGATGTCAGAAAAAAAACGTATAATATATCAAAATGTTCAGCACGAAAATCCGCATACGATGAAGACGGCCTATGGCCTGTTTGAAAATTTTTAGAATCCTCAAATTCTAAAAGGAAAAAAAGTTATGCTCAAATTTCAGTTTTTTTAATTTTGGTCAAATCTGGTCAAACTATGGTCAAACTACTTATTCAAGAAGTATTAGTGTTACTAAATAATTATTCAAGAATATTAGTGTTACTAAATAATTATTTCAGTTTTTTGGATTTTTGGTCAAATCTGGTCAAACTGTGGTCAAACTTTGGTCAAAATGTGGTCAAACTCCTTATTCAAGAAATATTAGT
Organism: Triticum dicoccoides; assembly: GCF_002162155.2. Classification (NCBI taxonomy): domain Eukaryota; kingdom Viridiplantae; phylum Streptophyta; class Magnoliopsida; order Poales; family Poaceae; genus Triticum; species Triticum dicoccoides. The sequence goes on from NC_041392.1 coordinate 710,142,189, forward strand.
GTTACTAAATAATTATTCTTTTTTAGAACAATAGTTTTAAACTCAAACAGCGAAATGTGTGACTTCATGCTCAAGCTAAACTCCCGAGGGTTAATAGGATTGACATCTTACTATTTTCAGGAAAACAACAAGTGCAGACTTGGAATCGAGGGAGAATAGAACCCGAAAGTTAAGCGTGCTTAGGCTAGAGTAGTGAGAGGATGGGTGACTGTTCGGGAAGTTAGATGATTTGAAATGATGAGGGGTGATTAGAGATTAAATTGAGCAGCGATGAGGGTTATTAGAGATTAGAGGTTAAAATAATTCAGAAATATGAAAATTCGCGCAAAAAATTCGAAAAAAAAATCCGCGGGTTTTTACCCACGCTACTACTAACGGACGTAGTAGTAGCGCGGGTGGCACCCGCGCTGCTGCTATACGTTAGCTGTAGCGCCGGCCCCCGCGCTGCTAATAGGCCCAAAACCCGCGCTGCTGCTAGGTTTTCCCTAGTAGTGTATATATAGGAGGGGCCTTTAGTACCGGTTGGTGGCTCCAACGGGTACTAAAGGCCAATTTTCTCCAGGTCAAGCGGCGGGAAACGACCCCCTTTAGTACCGGTTGGAGCCACCAACCGGTACTAATGGTTGTGCGCTGCCACAGGCGGTGCACAATGTTTAGTCCCACCTCACCGAGCGAAGGACAGCCACACTGGTTTATAGACCCAGTCGCGGCTGCTCCTTCGAACTTCTCTATATAGCAGGCTTCTGGGTCTAACTATGGCGCGCTGCCCTGTGAGCCTGCTGGCCCTTCTGGGCCTAAATTTGCACACCCTAGGTCTAGCAGACCCACTGGACAGCGCCCCAACAATTTTTTACATACTTTTTTTATTTTCTTCTATTTATTTTTGAGTAATTTTTTATATAGTTTTTGTCTTTTCTGTTTTATTTATTTTCTTCTATTTATTTCTGAGTAGTTTTTTTTGCTGTATTTAGTTTCTTTGTGAATATTTTTGCTTCTAAATATTTCTGAGTAGTTTTTTTATAGAGTTCGGTTTATAGTGATTTTCAATTTCACGATCATTTAGTTCTCTAAACAAATTGGTAAATGACTGAAAACAGCAAATGATGTCAGAATGTGTTGGAAATTGATGACGTCGCTTTGAATGCTGCATACTGAACGCAAAAATAGTCTGGAGTTCAATTAAGTTTAAAAAACATGAAGTGACGGTGTAACAGATGAGTTCTCGTCCGAATCCCTGATACTCCGAAAGAGATTGTCCAGTTTGTACACGAAGTGCGTCCAGTTTTTGTCGTAACCCGTATCTACTCTCTTGCACATGCTATGTGGGTGAAATGATGATACCATGCCAAGTTTCAAAATTTTCAGAGTTTATTTTGTAGCGATTTTCAATGTCGTGGTCATTTAGATCTGAAAACAAATCGATAAATGACTGAAAAACAACAAATGATGTCAGAACATGTTGGGAATTGATGATGTCACTTTGAATGCTACATACTGAATGCAAAAATACTCTGGAGTTCAATTAAGTTTAAAAAACATGAAGTGCCGGTGTAACAGATGAGTTCTCGTCTGAAGCCCTGATACTCTGAAAGAGATTGTCCAGTTTATACACGAAGTGCGTCCAGTTTTTGCCGTAACCCGTATCTGCTCTCTTGCACATGCTATGTGGGTGAAATGATGATACCATGCCAAGTTTCAAAATTTTCAGAGTTTATTTTGTAGCGATTTTCAATTTCGTGGTCATTTAGCTCTGAAAACAAATCGGTAAATGACTGAAAAACAGCAAATGATGTCAGGAAGTGTAGAAAATTGAGGAGTCGCTTTGAATGGTGCATACTGAATGCAAAAAAGTCTGGAGTTGTACTAAGTTTAAAAAAATGAAGTGCCGGTGCAACAAATGAGTTTTCGTCCGAAACTGGCCCTGATACTTCGAAAGAGATTGTCTAGTTTTTATACGAAGTGCATCCAGTTTTTGCCGTATTGTCCAGTTTGTACATGAAGTGCATCCAGTTTTTTCCATAACACAAGAAGTCCGGAGTTGTAATAAGTTATTAAAAATAAAAAAGAGGCGCAATGCTCATTGATTAGCTTCAAGCCTTTCGGAATAGTGTAGACTGCACTGCACATAGCTCCATGCAGTCTACCCTATTCCTCAAGGCTTGAAGCTAAGCAATGTGAAGGTGAGCATTGCGCCTCTTCTTTATCGTCTCTGCACTCATGGCTTATAAACCGCTCCTAGTGCCTCTCTCTTCGCGAGGTGGGACTAAAAACAGCTTAGTAAGAAACTCTAGTAATAGTTCGTGAAACTCTAGTACCGGTTCGTGCCACGAACCGGTGCTAAAGGTCTGCCATGAACCGGTACTAAAGAGCTCCTCCCGACTAGCCGTTGGAACCGGCACTATTCTGCTTCACATTTGACCCTTTTTCTACTAGTGATACTCATTCTCGGAGGAGTCCGCGACCTATCTGTCGCCGGTGAAAGTGAGGTCCATGATGCAAATGGAGGGACCGACACTCTCTTGCACATGCTATTTGGGTGAAATGATGATACCATACCAAGTTCCAACATTTTCAGAGTTCATTTTGTAGTGATTTTCAATTCCACGGTCATTTAGCTCTCTAAACAAATCGGTAAATGACTGAAAAACAACAAATGATGTCAGAACGTGTTGAAATTGATGACGTTGCTTTGAATGCTGCATACTGAACGCAAAAATAGTCTGGAGTTCAACTAAGTTTAAAAAACATGAAGTGTCGGTGTAACATATGAGTTCTCGTCCGAATCCCTGATACTCCGAAAGAGATTGTCCAGTTTGTACACGAAGTGCGTCCAGTTTTTGTCGTAACCCATATCTACTCTCTTGCACATGCTATGTGGGTGAAATGATGATACCATGCCAAGTTTCAAAATTTTCAGAGTTTATTTTGTAGCGATTTTCAATGTCGTGGTCATTTAGATCTGAAAACAAATCGGTAAATGACTGAAAAACAACAAATGATGTCAGAACTTGTTGGAAATTGATGATGTCGCTTTGAATGCTACATACTGAACGCAAAAATAGTCTGGAGTTCAATTAAGTTTAAAAAACATGAAGTGCCAGTGTAACAGATGAGTTCTCGTCTGAAGCCCTGATACTCTGAAAGAGATTGTCCAGTTTGTACACGAAGTGCGTCCAGTTTTTGCCGTAACCCGTATCTACTCTCTTGCACATGCTATGTGGGTGAAATGATGATACCATGCCAAGTTCCAACATTTTCAGAGTTTATTTTGTAGTGATTTTCAATTTCACGGTCATTTAGTTCTCTAAACAAATCGGTAAATGACTGAAAAATAGCAAATGATGTCAGAACGTGTTGGAAATTGATGATGTCGCTTTGAATGCTACATACTGAATGGAAAAATAGTTTGGAGTTCAATTATGTTTAAAAAACATGAAGTACTGGCGTAACAGATGAGTTCTCGTCCGAAGACCTGATACTCCGAAAGAGATTGTCTAGTTTGTACACGAAGTGCGTCCAGTTTTTGCCGTAACCCGTATCTACTCTCTTGCACATGCTATTATGGTGAAATGATGATACCATGCCAAGTTCCAATATTTTCAGAGTTCATTTTGTAGTGATTTTTAATTTCACGGTCATTTAGTTCTCTAAACAAATCGGTAAATGACTAAAAAACAGCAAATGATGTCAGAACGTGTTGGAAATTAATGATGTTGCTTTGAATGCTGCATACTGAACACAAAAATAGTCTGGAGTTCAATTAAATTTAAAAAACATGAAGTGCCGGTGTAACAGATGAGTTCTCGTCCGAAGCCCTGATACTCCGAAAGAGATTGTCCAGTTTGTACATGAAGTGCGTCCAGTTTTTGCCATAACCCGTATTTACTCTCTTGCACATGCTATTTGGGTGAAATGATGATACCATGCCAAGTTCCAACGTTTTTAGAGTTTATTTTGTAGTGATTTTCAATTTCACGGTCATTTAGTTCTCTAAACAAATCGGTAAGTGACTGAAAAACAACAAATGATGTCAGAACATGTTGGAAATTGATGACATCGCTTTGAATGCTGCATACTGAACGCAAAAATAGTCTGGAGTTTAATTAAGTTTAAAAAACATGAAGTGTCGGGCCCTGATACTCCAAAAGAGATTGTCCAGTTTGTACACGAAGTGCGTCCAGTTTTAGCCGTAACCCGTATCTACTCTCTTGCACGTGCTATTTGGGTGAAATGATGATACCATGACAAGTTCCAACTTTTTCAGAGTTCATTTTGTTGTGATTGTCAATTTCATGGTCATTTAGTTCTCTAAACTAATCGGTAAATTACTGAAAAACAGAAAATGATGTCAGAACGTGTTGGAAATTGATGACGTCGTTTTGAATGATGCATACTGAATGCAAAAATAGTCTGGAGTTCAATTAAGTTTAAAAAATATGAAGTGTCAGTGTAACAGATGAGTCCGAAGCCCTGATACTCCGAAAGAGATTGTCCAGTTTGTACACGAAGTGCTTAGAGTTTTTGCCGTAACCCATATCTACTCTCTTGCACATGCTATTTGAGTGAAATGATGATACCATGCCAAGTTCCAACATTTTCAGAGTTCATTTTGTAGTGATTTTTAATTTCACGGTCATTTAGTTCTCTAAGCAAATCGGTAAATGACTGAAAAATAGCAAATGCTGTCAGAACATGTTGGAAATTGATGACGTCGCTTTGAATGCTACATACTGAACGCAAAAATAGTCTGGAGTTCCATTAAGTTTAAAAAACATGAAGTGTCGGTGTAACAGATGAGTTCTCGTCCGAAGCCCTGATACTCCGAAAGAGATTGTCCAGTTTGTACACAAAGTGCATCCAGTTTTTGCCATAACCCGTATCTACTCTCTTGCACATGCTATTTGGGTAAAATGATGATACCATGCCAAGTTCCAACATTTTCAGAGTTTATTTTGTAGTGATTTTCAATTTCACGGTCATTTAGTTCTCTAAACAAATCGGTAAATGACTGAAAATAGCAAATGATGTCAGAACGTGTTGGGAATTGATGACGTCGCTTTGAATGCTACATACTGAATGCAAAAATAGTCTGGAGTTCAATTAAGTTTAAAAAACATGAAGTGCCGGTGTAACAGATGAGTTCTCGTCCGAAACCCTGATACTCCGAAAGAGATTGTCTAGTTTGTACACGAAGTGCGTCCAATTTTTGCCGTAACCCGTATCTACTCTCTTGCACATGCTATGTGGGTGAAATGATGATATCATGCCAAGTTTCAAAATTTTCAGAGTTTATTTTGTAGCGATTTTCAATTTCATGGTCATTTAGCTCTGAAAACAAATCGGTAAATGACTGAAAAACAACAAATGATGTCAAGAAGTGTTGAAAATTGATGAGTCGCTTTGAATGGTGCGTACTGAATGCAAAAAAGTCTGGAGTTGTAATAAGTTAAAGAAATGAAGTGCCGGTGCAACAAATGAGTTTTCGTCCAAAACCGGCCCTGATACTTCGAAAGAGATTGTCCAGTTTTTATACGAAGTGCATCTAGTTTTTGCCGTATTGTCCAGTTTGTACATGAAGTGCATCTAGTTTTTGCCGTAACACAAGAAGTCCGGAGTTGTAATAATTTATTAAAAATAAAAAAGAGGCGCAACGCTCATTAATTAGCTTCAAGCCTTTCGGAATAGTGTAGACTGCACTGCACATAGCTCCATGCAGTCTACCCTATTCCTCAAGGCTTGAAGCTAAGGAACGTGAAGGTGAGCATTGCGCCTCTTCTTTATCGTCTCTGCACTCATGGCTTATAAACCGCTCCTAGTGCCTCTCTCTTCGCGATGTGGGACTAAAAACAGCTTAGTAAGAAACTCTAGTACCGGTTCGTGAAACTCTAGTACCGGTTCGTGCCACGAACCGGTGCTAATGGTCCGCCACGAACCGGTACTAAAGAGCTCCTCTCGCCTAGCCGTTGGAAGCGGCACTAATGTGCTTCACATTTGACCCTTTTTCTACTAGTGATACTCATTTTCGAAGGAGTCCGCGACCTATCTGTCGCCGGTGAAAGTGAGGTCCATGATGCAAATGGAGGGACCGACACTCTCGTCGTCCCACCGGCGCGGCCAAGCAGTGTTTGGCGTCGTTCTCATCCATGATCGCCTGTGCAGCCAGCGCTGCACCGCCTATGCGTTGCGAGCGGCGGCTTGAGCGCGGGTGACGTCGTAAGCGCCTGTTGCTCAGCGACGAAGTGGGGGTTCACCGCGGCCATGGCCGCCACGGCTTCCTTGCTCGCTCGCTTGCCGTAGATCCGACCCTCCGCCAGTTGGTGCTGCTCGAGAAAGATCGGGTTGCTGATAATGTCTCCACGGACGCGCGAGCATTGCTGGGGAAACCCAGAATTGGCTTGGGTAGCCGACGGATCAAAGCAGGTGTGCAAATTGCAGCGCGGCGGGGAGGAAACAAACATGTCATATCTGGCTGGCTAGGAGGAGCATGAGCGCCCTGAGGCCCCTGACGCGGTGCAACTGTATATACCCAACGAGCAAAAGCTTCAATGCAGTCCCAATGATCATCCACGGGGGTGGGGGTGGGGTGTTTGAACACCCGCTCGCAATGGTCATGTTTCCTTTGTTTGAACAAACAGAGTTGGTCCATAGGGCACGCAAATTGAATGACGACTCTCGGCCCGAGAGGAGTGCCCCAAATATTAGGTTGTAAATAACAACTGTACATGTATTTATTTATTGTTTATAGTTGTCCCTAAGTGGTTTATGAGTTTAGATGTAATTTTTATTATTTCTGGTGTTCATTGTACTACCATAATTGAAGATGAATAGATTGAATGTTTTCCCGCAAAAAAATCTACACCACAGACTACTACCGTGTAACATATCTTTACATAATAATGAAGCGCCGATCGCTTCTGCACACATTTTGCAGAAAAGTCCCTGCACTTTTGTGAAATCAACCCATGATCTCGATTCAAGTGGGAATAGAAAACATTTTGCTTTTGCAGAAAACCCCTTGAGGTTTTAGTTAATCAACCTGCAGTCCTATTTTAAGTGAGAATAGAAAACATTTTGATTTTTTTTGTAGAAAACCACCTAAGATTTTGGTTAATTAACCAGCCGTCCGTCTAGAAAAAAATGTTTTTATAGATTCAAATGTTTTTTTAAATATTCATATCTTTTAAACCGTAACTCCAATTTTAACATGTTATATCTGAAAGTTGATTAGGAAAATGTGTAAAATATGAATATGATGTTATTTGTACCCGTTAACCATTTTTAAATATTTTTGGGGGACAAATTCAAAAGCTTTAAAAAATATTCATATCTTTTAAATACTAACTCCAATTTTAACATGTTATATATGAAAATTGATTGAAAAATATGTAGAATGCACCATTAATCGGTAGTGCATGATCATTCTTTCTTTTGTATTGTTGCAGATTCAAATTGAAAATGAACACCTCAACAAAAAAAATTGGAGACGAAAGAAACCATCTATAACCATGCATGTCCATAGGCGAGAGTGGGAAGAAGGATAAACAGCAAGACGGATAGAATGTCATGTTGAAATAAAGCACGTGGACCTATTTGGGTCTTGAGTCATGGTTATTGTGTTAGGGACGTGTGGTATTTTTTTTATCTCCCGTTGCAATGCACCGGCTCTTTTGCAAGTAGAAACAATCCAATTAGATAGGTAAAAGTGATTCAGTCAGCCTCCTAGTCCCTCTCTAATAGATGTCCTGCAAGTTATACTAAAATATATACTAACTAGATTTCTATATTTAAATTAATACAAAAACTTTTGTTTAAGAAACTCATATGAGCTCTAGCATCATTACTAGGAAAAGGGCTATAGATGACATGGACACTAATAGCGCACCGTATATGTGGTGCGCCACTGGTGTGTGGTGCGCCATTAGTAGTTTTGGAAAAAAAATATTAGTAATGGCGCACCATGGGATAGTGCGTCATTACTAGTTGACATAGTAATGGCGCACCACACCCATCGTGCGCCATTAATAGTTTTGAAAAAAAATATAAAAAAATTGTTACTAATGGCGCACCATGGGACAGTGCGCCATTACTAGTAAAAACTAGTAATGGCGCACTGTCCCATGGTGCGCCATTACTAACAAAATTTTTTATGTTTTTTGTCAAAACTACTAACGACGCACCACACATCAGGTGCGCCATTAGTAACCCTGGTGCTAAATGCACCCCCCCCCCTTGTGGACCGCCTTTTCAGTTTAAAAATAAATAAAAGAAAGTGATGAAAATGTCAAAAAAAATAAGTTTCCCATGTGATATGTGGTATAGTTGTTGGGAAAATTTACAAATATGAATTTCGACTTTATTTGCAAAATCTCTCTGGAATTTAGTAAAATAGGCATAACTTTTGCATATGAACTCGGATTAAAAAAATTATATGAAAAATCATCTACTTGAAAAGTTACATCCGAATTGAACCGGGGAACCTTGTTCAACATCTTCAAAATCTCCAAAAATCTAACAGAACGAAAGATACGGGGCTTTTAAGATCTAGCGGGGGGATGAAAAACAAAATCAAACTTACTAGTGGCGCACCATTTGCTAGGTGCGCCACTAGTAACAAAAAAAATGGTTTCAGAAAAAATTGAATTTTTTTTCAAAATATGATACGCAATATGACCGGAAAGTTTGAAATATTTTTTCAAAATTTCATCACACCCATGAACATGAAGAAAGTCCTAGACATCAACAATGTTTAATAGGATTGATATGATAGATATATCAACAAGTGCATGTGAAGTGAGCTGGCGCTGGGGTTGGATAGAACTGCGAAGTTAAGCGTGCTCGGGCTAGAATAGTGTGAGGATGGGTGACCTTCCGGAAAGTTTGACCACGGAGTGCGATTTGACCTGAGATTAAGCCATAGTGACCTAAGATTAAGAAAAAATTGAACAAAAATTTTGAAAAAAAAAATCTGATTTTTTTAAAAAACAATTGTTAGTAATGGCGCACTTCTATGTGGTGCGTCGTTAGTATACTAGATACTAATGGCGCACCTGTGGGATATACTAATGGTGCACTTCGTGGTGTGACATTAGTATACCAGATACTAATGACGCGCCTATGATGCGCCATTAGTAAAAAATTCTAATGGCGTGATGCTAGTGGCGCACCTTTAGTGCGCCATTAGTAGGCAAAACAGGTGCGTCACTAGTAGGCCTTTTCCTAGTAGTGCATCCACTAAATGAAACCAACCAGCGGGAATGACAAATAAACAAATTGTATGTATGCAAAATTGAATTGATGACATTTTATAGTCATTGGTAATCCATGTTATTACAATACCAAGAGAGCATTCAAGTCTTATCAAATTATTGTGAACCTAGCTTGTAACTTGTAAGAGCATCTCCAATCGACCCGCTTAATAAGCCACCCGCCGAAAAAATGCCTATTTGGCTCGCGAGATACAAAAAACAGTGCTCCAATAGAAGTTGTAAAATAGAGCGCGCACAAAAACGAAGTTGTAACTTTAACGCATGCAGGCTACGGGGCTCCAAATTTATAGACTTGTGCGCGGGGGGCGGGGGCTGCTGCATGTGGGGTCGCCGGGTTAGGTGTCGTGTTTTTGTGCGTCTAGTAAACCTCCCGCGTGCAAAAACACTATTTCAGTGCTGCAAAACTTTTTTAGCACGCCACGCTACCGCGCTTTTGTTGGAGATGCTCTAGATGGTTCAATTTATAATCTAGAAGATTCTATAAATATGCTAACTAATATTAGACTAGAAATCATTATTGAGATATTACTTAGATATTACACATTAGAAATCTCTACCCTGATATTTAATTATACTACCAAATACATGAACAAATGCACATAGACACAAATATATACCAATACACCATAATTTCTGCAATCATCAATAAAAAATAGGAGAAGCAATTTTTGGTGATTTCTGTTATATTTGATAACAAAAAACACCACTATAGTTATTGTTTAACAACATTGTTATGTAGTTAAGTATGATAATAAAAATAAAAATTATACTCATTAGTATTATAATATGATAAAAATAAGTTTAAATAGGTACAAAGGTTTTGTATAAAAATATTATTTAAATTATTAGTGAATTTTATTTAAATTATTATTGAAATAAGTTTAAAAGGCAAGATTATGTAAGCAAATAAGTCTAAACTTTTTGGCAGCATCTTTAGTTTTAGGTAACAGAGTGATAATGCGGAGCTGACCACTCGGCCCAATAACTTTATTCATATGATTGATCCCACAACCATTCACATGGTTTGGTATAACTGCATATCTTGCCCTGATCAGATCCTTGTTCAATTATCAAGTGCACAGTTGGACAACTTCTTTTTAGTACATGCTATGTGGGTAAAATGATGATACCATGCCAACTTTCAACCTTTTCAGAGTTCATTTGTATTACTTTTCAATTTCAGGTTCACTTAGATCAAAGAAAAGATTAAATGCATGAAAAATAGCACATGAAGTCATAAAGGTTGAAAATTGATGACGTGGCGTTGAATGGTGCATATTGAACGCACAAATAGTCTGGAGTTGAATTTCAGGGTCATTTAGCTCAAAGAATAAACTAATAGCAAAAAGAATGAAATAAAAAGCTTTTACAAAACTCTAATAGCAAAAAGAATGACTTAAAACAATCAATTAATTTTTTTTGTTATGATCAACTAAAACAAAACTATAATATTCTTCAACAGCAAAAAGTAACAACTAAAAAGCTTTTATAAACCTCTAATATTTTTGAACCTAAAATTATATAAAATTTATGCAACTAAAATTATCAAAGTATTTTTTGTTCAAAACATTAATAGCAAAAGAAATTTTCATAAAGTATTGTTTTGTTAGAAACTTTAATAGCAAACTAAAATAACAAAATCTATTTTTGATTAAAACACCCATTTAAAATAACCTAAAAATTACCAAATTGAATATAATGATAAAACTCACTAATATTAAATAGCAGGAAAAAGAATCACTCAAAAATCTATTTTTAAAGTAAAGTTATTCACAAACTAGTGATTCACACAAATTTCAAACAATTCAAATTTATACTATTCAAATTTGAAAACTTATGGCACTAACAAAAAAATTATAATTTTTGTGACCTAAAGAAAAAAGAATCACTCAAAAACTCTAAGTATTTTGCTGTAAGTAGAAACAAAAGGAAATAAATAAAGCAAAAAACAAAACAAAAATACTAGAAAAAAATTAAAAAAAATGCTGCCTACTGGGCCACCATGACCTGCATATGACTAGAAACCTAACCAACTAGTTGGGCCAGGAGGCTCGCAACAGGCCCAGTAGGCCCACAAGCAGAGAGAGTGCGTTTAGGCCCGTAGGCCTATATAAGAGAGGAGCTCGAAAGTGTTGGCGCAGCCGTGCTTATAAACCACTCCCGACGCCTCTCAGCTAGCGAGGTGGGGCTAAAGATCTACCCGCCCGACGCCCTGCCAGCCGCAGCCCTTTCGTCCCGGTTGGTGGCACCAACCGGGACCAATGCCACCCTTTCGTCCCGGTTGCTGGCACCAACCAGGACCAATGCCACTAGTAGAAAACATGGCTTTGGTTCAGGCCTGGCTAGCTCATTAGTCCCGGTTCAGTCACGAACCGGGACCCATGGGGGCATACGTCCAGGTTTGTGTGCCTAGGGGTCGGCCGGGCCTCGTGGGGCATTGGTCCCGGTTGGTCTGGACCCTTTTGTCCCGGTTCCAGACACGAACTGGGACCAATGGGCCTCGCTCCTGGCCCACATCCATTAGTCTCGGTTCGTGGCTGGAACCGGGACCAAAGGGTGGCCTTTAGTCCCAGTTCCAGCCACGAACCGGGACCAATGAGGTAGCTATATATACCCCTCGCCCGCGAGCAGAGCACTCCACTACTCTATTTTTTTCGGGCCGGCGAGGGGAGGGCATTGTGGTGCTCTAGCTCACCTCCTATGCACATGAGGTGTTAGATGAAATGCCCGAGCCACACTACTTAAGCTTTCTCCTCTCCAAACTCGACCTCCATGCTCCATTTTCCTCAAGATTTGTCTAGGTTTAGCAGTCCATCACGTCCCGTCCCCGTCTTCACCGCCGTCGAGCGCCCGCGCCGATCTCGTCGCCGGGACCACTGTGGTGAGCCTCTTGTTCTTATCTTCTTTCTAAAAAATAAAATTGAGGAGGAGAAGATGATATCAAGATGGATACAATGCGCTTGAAGATTAGAAAGGTTAGAAAATATGCCATTCATACCGAGGCTTGGTATCATTATTCCATTGGATCAATTGTTACCTTGGTTGCGATTATGATCGCATTTGTTGTTGCATTGAAATGTTTTACATAGTTTCAATGTATGGTTTAATTAGATGATCTGGAGAGCTATATGTTGTTCAATGAGAACTATGTATGTACTTTGGTTTCAATGTGATGATGAACTTCTATTAATTTGGTCACTTATCTATTCATAATGTTTTGTACTGGTTTTTGAAACATTTAATTATATATAATGCACAAAGATGAACCGGCAATGGATGTACGGTGACAGACACACCTCCGAGTACATTAAGGGCCTGCATAATTTTCTTGAAGTGGCTAAGGCAAACAAGCAGAATGGTTTTATGTGTTGTCCATGCCCTATATGTGGGAATACGAAGTCTTACTCTGACCGGAAAATACTTCACAGCCACCTGCTTTATAAGGGTTTCATGCCACACTATAATGTTTGGACCAAGCACAGAGAAATAGGGGTTATGATGGAAGACAATGAAGAAGAGGAGGATGACAACTATGTGCCCCCTGAATACGGTGATGCTGCAACTGGGGAAGCTGCTGAAGATCAAGATGTTGGGGAACGCAGTAATTTCAAAATTTTCCTACGCACACGCAAGATCATGGTGATGCATAGCAACGAGCGGGAGAGTGTTGTCCATGTACCCTCGTAGACCGTAAGCGGAAGCGTTATGACAACGCGGTTGATGTAGTCGTACGTCTTCACGATCGACCGATCCTTAGTACCGAAAGTATGGCACCTCCGTGATCTACACACGTTCGGCTCGGTGACGTCCCACGAACTCACGATCCAGCAGAGTGTCGAGGGAGAGCTTCGTCAGCACGACGGCGTGGTGAAGGTGATGACGAAGCAACCAGCGCAGGGCCTCGCCTAAGCACTGCAATGATATGACCGAGGTGGATTATGGTGGAGGGGGGCACCGCACACGGCTAAGAACAATGTATGTTGTGCTTGTAGGGTGCCCCTGCCCCGTATATAAAGGAGCAAGGGGGGAGGCCGGCCGGCCCTTGGGCGCGCCAAGGAGGGGATGAGTCCTCCTCCTAGTAGGAGTAGGACTCCCCTTTTCCTAGTCCAACTAGGAGGACGAAGGGGGAGGAAAGAGAGGGAAAGGGAGAGGGAAAGAGGGGCTGCGCCCCCCTCCCCTAGTCCAATTCGGACTCCCCTTGGGGGTAGCGCCACCTCCTGGGCTGCTGCCTTCTCTCTCCCCTAAGGCCCACTAAGGCCCAATACTTCCCCGGGGGGTTCCAGTAACCCCTCCTGCACTCCGGTTTTCTCCGTAATCACCCGAAACACTTCCGGTGTCCGAATATAGCCGTCCAATATATCGATCTTTATGTCTCGACCATTTTTCAAGACTCCTTGTCATGCCCGTGATCATATCCAGGACTCTGAAGTACCTTCGGTACATCAAAACACATAAACTCATAATACCGATCGTCACCGAACGTTAATCGTGCGGATCCTATGGGTTCGAGAACTATGTAGACATGACCGAGACACGTCTCCGGTCAATAACCAATAGCGGAACCTGGATGCTCATATTGGCTCCCACATATTCTACGAAGATCTTTATCGGTAAAACCGCAGAACAACATACGTTGTTCCCTTTGTCATTGGTATGTTACTTGCCCGAGATTCGATCATCGGTATCTCAATACCTAGTTCAATCTCGTTACCGGCAAGTCTCTTTACTCGTTTCGTAATGCATCATCCTGCAACTAACTCGTTAGTCACATTTCTTGCAAGGCTTATAGTGATGTGCATTACCGAGAGGGCCCAGAGATACCTCTCCGACAATCGGAGTGACAAATCCTAATCTCGATCTATGCCAACTCAACAAACACCATCGGAGACACCTGTAGAGCACCTTTATAATCACCCAGTTACGTTGTGACGTTTGGTAGCACACAAAGTGTTCCTCCGGCATTCAGGAGTTGCATATTCTCATAGTCATAGCAACATGTATAAGTCATGAAGAAAGCAATAGCAACATACTAAAAAATCAAGTGCTAAGCTAACATAATGGGTCAAGTCAATCACATCATTCTCTAATGATGTGATCCCGTTCATCAAATGACAACTCATGTCTATGGCTAGGAAACTTAACCATCTTTGATTAACGAGCTAGTCAAGTAGAGGCATACTAGTGACACTCTGTTTGTCTATGTATTCACACATGTACTAAGTTTCCGGTTAATACAATTGTAGCATGAATAATAAACATTTATCATGATATAAGGAAATATAAATAACAACTTTATTATTGCCTCTAGGGCATATTTCCTTCAGTCTCCCACTTGCACTAGAGTCAATAATCTAGATTACACAGTAATGATTCTAACACCCATGGAGTCTTGGTGCTGTTCATGTTTTGCTCATGAGAGAGGCTTAGTCAACGGGTCTGCAACATTCAGATCCGTATGTATCTTGCAAATCTCTATGTCTCCCTCCTTGACTTGATCGCGGATGGAATTGAAGTGTCTCTTGATGTGCTTGGTTCTCTTGTGAAATCTGGATTCCTTTGCCAAGGCAATTGCACCAGTATTGTCACAAAAGATTTTCATTGGACCCTGTTGACACACGAACACGTCACGTGTACCCTCGACGCCGGGGGTGATGCACCGCAGCTCACGTCGAAGGAGACCCGACCGACAGCGCGATACGCAGGACAGTCGGCGGGCGCTTTTGCAGACCCGAAACCCCGCGCACCCGGGAGGGACCCCGTCAGGGATTGCGGCGGCTATGGGCTGCCCTAGGTCGATTCGCTCGCCCCTAGAGCCTCGAGGATCGCTGCCCTCCAATGCGAAGAACGAACGAAGAACGAGAAAGAAAGATACAAGGGTAAGGGATAAAAGTAGATGAACACAAAAAAGTAGTAGATTGATTTGATCGATTGTGTGTTGTTCAATCAGCCGTCACCCCCAACATATATAAGAGGTGGCTGGACTTCCCGTACAAGAAAAGGATTTATCTAGGCTTTCCTTACAAGAAAATTACATCAATTCACTTCCTAGAATCCTAGTTCTGGTCCCACTCGGATTCAGCCCGAATCTGGTCCAATCTTCTGTCTTGCTCCTTGCGTGGGCTGTGGAATCTGCATATGATTTCCGATGGAGACGGTTCAAATATCAGATAAGTATTTGAGCCCATCTTCAGCATCTGGTCGGATTGGCCTCGACAGTTTCTACTGTTCACGGTAGCAAGCTTTCCCGGCAAGGTTACTGTTCACGGCGGCAAGCTTTCCCCGGTAGGTTACTGTTCACGGCGGCAAGCTCTCCCCCGGCAAGGTTACTGTTCATAGCGGCAAGCTTTCCTCGGCAAGGTTACTGTTCACGGCGGCAAGCTTTCCCCGGCAAGGTTACTGTTCACAGCGGCAAGCTTTCCCCGGCAAGGTTACTGTTCATGGCGGCAAGCCTTCCCCGGCAAGGTTTTTGAGGCAGTAAACGACCTCGGATGAAAATGTGTCCAAAAGCAAAGTTGACCGTTTTGACGAGACGAAAACTTTCGTGTTGAACGTTTTCCGATTCGAGGCCATCTTCTGAGCCAAAAACACTCACACATTACATCAGACACGTGCCAAGACATGTCTGGTCTTCCGCGTCATATTTCGCCTCTTGACAGGGCTGCATCTAGATAGCTCTAACTTTTGCATACGAACTCGTATTGAGATGATTTTTATATCAAAATCGACCGATTCGATGAGACGAAGACAATTCATGTAGAGCATTCCTTCATCCGAGATTGTCCTGGAGGCGTACTTGACCAAAAAGCACTCAGAACACCTAAACATGACAATCTGAGTGTAGTTTTGGTCTTTGATATGATGTCGAATGCTTATGATCCAAATATCAAAGTTGTTCCACTCGGCAATGTGAAATTTCTCATTTAGAATATTTTGTCATTTGAGGCCATCTCCATTGCATTCTGCATTGTGCCAAAATCAGGTGTCAACAGACCCGATGCACTAGATATGACACCTAGATCGGATATGAGCTCCTTCATCCAGACTCCTTTATTTGCTGCTTCCGAAGCAGCTATGTACTCCACTTCACACGTAGATCCCGCCATGACGCTTTGCTTAGAACTCCACCAACTAACAATTCCATCGTTTAATATAAATACGTATCCGGTTGTGACTTAGGGTCATCCGGATCAGTGTCAAATCTTGCATCGACGTAACCATTTATGACGAGCTCTTTGTCACCTCCATAAACGAGAAACACATCCTTAGTCCTTTTTAGGTATTTCGGGATGTTGTTGACCGCTGTCCAGTGATCCACTCCTGGATTACTTGGGTACCTCCCTGCTAAACTAATAGCAAGGCACACATCAGGTCTGGTACACATCATTGCATACATGATAGAGCCTATGGCTGAAGCATAGGGAACACTTTTCATTTTCCCTCTATCTTCTGCAGTGGTCGGGCATTGAGTCTGACTCAACTTTACACCTTGTAACACAGGCAAGAACCCTTTCTTTCCTTGATCCATTTTGAACTTCTTCAAAGCTTTATCAAGGTATGTGCTTTGTGAAAGTCCAATTAAGCGTCTTGATCTATCTCTATAGATCTTGATGCCCAATATATAAGGAGCTTCACCGAGGTCTTTCATTGAAAAATTCTTGTTCAAGTATCCTTTTATGCTATCCAGAAATTCTATATCATTTCCAATCAACAATATGTCATCCACATATAATATTAGAAATACTACAGAGCTCCCACTCACTTGAAGGACATGTGCCCTAGAGGCAATAATAAAGTTATTATTTATTTCCTTATTTCATGATAAATGTTTATTATTCATGCTAGAATTGTATTAAGCAGAAACTTAGTACATGTGTGAATACATAGACAAAACATAGTGTCACTAGTATGCCTCTATTTGACTAGCTCGTTGAATCAAAGATGGTTAAGTTTCCTAGCCATATACATGAGTTGTCATTTGATTAACGGGATCACATCATTAGAGAATGATGTGATTGACTTGACCCATTCCGTTAGCTTAGCATTCAATCGTTTAGTATATTGCTATTGCTTTCTTCATGACTTATACATGTTCCTATGACTATGAGATTATGCAACTCCCGAATACCGGAGGAACACTTTGTGTGCTACCAAACGTCACAACGTAACTGGGTGATTATAAAGGTGCTCTACAGGTGTCTCCGATGGTACTTGTTGAGTTGGCATAGATCAAGATTATGATTTGTCACTCCGATTGTCGGAGAGGTATCTCTGGGCCCTCTCGGTAATGCACATCAATATAAGCCTTTCAAGCAATGTGAGTAATGAGTTAGTTGCGGGATGATGCATTACGGAACGAGTAAAGAGACTTGCTGGTAATGATATTGAACTAGGTATTGAGATACCGATGATCGAATCTCGGGCAAGTAACATACTGATGACAAAGGGAACAACGTATGTTGTTATGCGGTTTAACCGATAAAGATGTTCATAGAATATGTAGGAGCCAATATGAGCATCTAGGTTCCGCTATTGGTTACTGACCAGAGACGAGTCTCGGTCATGTCTACATAGTTCTCGAACCCGTAGGGTCCGCACGCTTAACATTCGGTGACGATCGGTAATATGAGTTTATGTGTTTTGATGTACTGAAGGTAGTTCAGAGTCCCGGATATGATCAAGGACATGACGAGGAGTCTTGAAATGGTCGAGACATAAAGATCGATATATTGTATGACTATGTTTGGACTTCGGAAGGGTTCCAGGCAAGTTCGGACAAATACCAGAATACCGGGGGTTACCGGAACCCCCCGGGGAGTGTAATGGGCCTATTCGGCCTTAGTGGAGAAGAGGAGGGGCGGCCAGGGCAGGCCGTGCGCCCCCTCCCCCTCTAGTCCGAATTGGACAAGGAGGGGGGGCGGCGCCCCCTTTCCATCCCCCTCTCCCCTCCTTCCCTCTCTCCTACTCCTACTCTTGGAAGGGTTGGAGTCCTACTCCCAATGGGAGTAGGACTCCCCTTGGGGCGCGCCTAGGAGAGCCGGCCCCTCCCCCTCCTCCACTCCTTTATATACGGGGGAAGTGGGCACCCCATAGACACAGAAGTTGATCAGTTGATATTTTAGCTGTGTGCGGTGCCCCCCTCCACCATAATCCACCTCAGTCATATCGTAGCAGTGCTTAGGTGAAGCCCTGCGTCAGTAGCATCATCATCACCGTCATCACACCGTCGTGCTGACGGAACTCTCCCTTGAAGCTCTGTTGGATCGTGAGTTCGAGGTACGTCATCGAGCTGAACGTGTGCTGAACTCGGAGGTGTCGTGCGTTCGGTACTTGGATCGGTCAGATCATGAAGATGTACGACTACATCAACCGTGTTGTCATAATGCTTCCGGTTTTGGTCTACGAGGGTACGTGGACAACACTCTTCCCTCTCGTTGCTATGCATCGCCATGATCTTGCGTGTGCGTAAGATTTTTTTTGAAATTACTACGTTCCCCAACATTGGCATCCGAGCCAGGTTTGTGGGTAGATGTTATATGCACGAGTAGAACACAAGTGAGTTGTGGGCGATACAAGTCATACTACTTACCAGCATGTCATACTTTGATTCGGCGGTATTGTGGGATGAAGCGGCCTGGACCGACATTATGCGTACGCTTACGCGAGACTGGTTCTACCGACGTGCTTAGCACACAGGTGGCTGGCGGGTGTCATTTCTCCAACTTTAGTTGAATCGAGTGTGGCTATGCCCGGTCCTTGAGAAGGTTAAAACAACACATACTTGACAAAATGTCGTTGTGGTTTTGATGCGTAGGTAAGAACGGTTCTTGCTCAGCCCGTAGCAGCCATGTAAAACTTGCAACAACAAAGTAGAGGACGTCTAACTTGTTTTTGTAGGGCATGTTGTTGATGTGATATGGTCAAGAAATGATGCTAAATTTTATTGTATGAGATGATCATGTTTTGTAACAGAGTTATCGGCAACTGGCAGGAGCCATATGGTTGTCGCTTTATTGTATCAAATGCAATCGCCATGTAATTGCTTTACTTTATCACTAAGCGGTAGCGATAGTCGTAGAAGCAATAGTTGGCGAGACGACAACGATGCTACGATGGAGATCAAGGTGTCACGCCGGTGATGACGGTGATCATGACGGTGCTTTAGAGATGGAGATCAAAGGCACAAGATGATGATGGCCATATCATGTCACTTATATTGATTGCATGTGATGTTTATCTTTTATGCATCTTATTTTGCTAAGATCGACGGTAGCATTATAAGATGATCTCTCACTAAATTTCAAGGTATAAGTGTTCTCCCTGAGTATGCACCGTTGCGAAAGTTGGTCGTGCCGAGACACCACGTGATGATCGGGTGTGATAAGCTCTACGTTCACATACAAAGGGTGCAAGCCAGTTTTGCACACGCAGAATACTCGGGTTAAACTTGACGAGCCTAGCATATGCAGATATGGCCTCGGAACACTGAGACCAAAAGGTCGAGCATGAATCATATAGTAGATATGATCAACATAGTGATGGTCACCATTGAAAGCTACTCCATCCCACGTGATGATAGGACATGGTTTAGTTGATATGGATCACGTGATCACTTAGATGATTAGAGGGATATCTATCTAAGTGGGAGTTCTTAAGTAATATGATTAATTGAACTTTTATTTATCATGAACTTAGTCCTGATAGTATTAGCATATCTATGTCATAAATCAATAGCTCGCGTTTAGCTCCCCTGTTTTATTTTTTGATATGTTCCTAGAGAAAACTAAGTTGAAAGATGTTAGTAGCAATGATGCAGATTGGATTCGTGATCTGAGGATTATCCTCATTGCTGCATAGAAGAATTATGTCCTTGATGCACCACTAGGTCACAGACCGATTGCAGGAGCAAATGCAGACGTTATGAACGTTTGGCAAGCGTGATATGATGACTACTTGATAGTTTAGTGCACCATGCTTTACGGCTTAGAATCGGGGCTTCGGATACGTTTTTGAAATGCCACAGAGCATATGAGATGTTCGAAGAGTTGAAATTAGTATTTCAGACTCATGCCCATGTCGAAAGGTATGAGACCTTTGACAAGTACTTTGCCTACAAGATGGAGGAGAATAGCTCAACCAGTGAGCATGTGCTCAGATTGTCTGGTTACTACAATTGCTTGAATCAAGTGGGAGTTAATCTTCCAGATAAGATAGTAATTGACAAAGTTCTCTAGTCACTATCACCTAGTTACTAGAACTTCGTGATGAACTATAATATGCAAGGGATGATGAAAACAATTCCCAAGCTCTTCGCGATGCTGAAATCGATGAAGGTAGAAATCAAGAAAGAGCATCAACTGTTGATGATTAACCAGACAACTAGTTTCAAGTAAAGGGGCAAAGGGAAGAAAGGGGAACTTCAAGAAGAACGGCAAGCAAGTTGCTGCTCAAGTGAAAAAGCCCAAGTCTAGACCTAAGCCTGAAACTGAGTGCTTCTATTGCAAAGGGACTGGTCACTGGAAGCGGAACTGCCCCAAGTATTTGGTGGATAAGAAGAATGGCAAAGTGAACAAAGCTATATTTGATATACATGTTATTGATGTGTACTTTACTAGTGTTTATAGCAACCCCTCGGTATTTGATACTGGTTCAGTTGCTAAGATTAGTAACTCGAAACGGGAGTTGCAGCATGAACAATGACTAGTTAAGGGTGACGTGACGATGTGCGTTGGAAGTGGTTCCAAGATTGATATGATCATCATCGCACACTCCCTATACTTTCGAGATTAGTGTTGAACCTAAAATAAATGTTATTTGGTGTTTGCGTTGAGCATGAATATGATTAGATCATGTTAATTGCAATACAGTTATTCATTTAAGTTAGAGAATAATTGTTATTCTGTTTACATGAATAAAACCTTATATGGTCATACACCCAATGAAAATGGTTTGTTGGACCTCGATTGTAGTGATACACATATTCATAATATTGAAGCCAAAAGATGCACAGTTAATAATGATAATGCAACTTATTTATGGCACTGCTGTTTAGGTCATATTGATTTAAAGCGCATGAAGAAACTCCATGCTGATGGACTTTTGGAATCACTTGATTATGAATCACTTGATGCTTGAGAACCATGCCTCATGGGCAAGATGACTAAGACTCCGTTCTCCGGAACAATGGAGCGAGCAACTGGCTTATTGGAAATAATACATACTGATGTATGCGGTCCGACGAGTATTAAGGCTCGCGGCAAGTATCGTTATTTTCTGACCTTCACAGATGATTTGAGCAGATATGGGTATATCTACTTGATGAAACACAAGTTTGAAACATTTGAAAAGTTCAAAGAATTTTAGAGTGAAGTGGAGAATCATCGTAACAAGAAAATAAAAGTTTCTACGATATGATTGTAGAGGTAAAATATTTGAGTTACGAGTTTGGCCTTCAGTTAAAACAATGTGAAATAGTCTCACTACTCACGCCACCTGGAACACCATAGTGTAATACTATGTCCGAACGTCATAACCGTACTTTATTATATATGGTGCGATCTATGATTTCTCTTACCGATCTACCACTATTGTTTTGGGGTTATGCATTAGAGACAGCTACATTCACGTTAAATAGGCCACCATATAAATCCATTGAGACGACACCGTATGAACCGTGGTTTGGCAAGAAACCAAAGTTGTCGTTTCTTAAAGTTTGGGGTTGCGATGCTTATGTGAAAAAGTTTCAGCCTGATAAGCTCAAACCCAAATTGGAGAAATGCATCTTCATAGGATACCCAAAAGAAACTGTTGGGTACACCTGCTATCACAGATATGAAGGCAAGATCTTTGTTGCTAAGAGTGGATCCTTTCTAGAGAAGGAGTTTCTATCGAAAGAAGTGAGTGGGAGGAAAGTAGAACTTGATGAGGTAATTGTACCTTCTCCCGAATTGGAAAGTAGTTCATCACAGAAATCGGTTCTAGTGATTCCTACACCAATTAGTGAGGAAACTAATGATGATGATCATGAAAGTTCAGATCAAGTTACTATCGAACCTTGTAGGTAAATTGGAGCACGTTCCGCACCAGAGTGGTACGGTAATCCTGTTCTAGAAGTCATGTTACTAGACCATAACGAACCTACAAACTATGAGGAAGCGATGATGAGCCCAGATTCTGCGAAATGGCTTGAGGCCATGAAATCTGAGATGGGATCCATGTATGAGAACAAAGTATGTACTTTGATTGACTTGCCCGATGATTGGCAAGCAATAGAGAATAAATGGATCTTCAAGAGGAAGACGGACGCTGATAGTAGTGTTACTATCTAAAAAGCTCGAATTGTCGCAAAAATGTTTTCGACAAGTTCAATGTGTTGACTACGATGAGATTTTCTCACTTGTATCGATTCTTAAAAGTCTGTCCAAATCATATTAGAAATTGCCGCATTTTATGAAATTTGGCAAATGGATGTCAAACCTGCATTCCTTAATGGATTTCTTAAAGAAGAGTTGTATGTGATACAACCAGAAGATTTTGTCGATCCTAAAGGTGCTAACAAAATATGCAAGCTCCAGCGATCCATCTATGGACTGGTGCAAGCCTCTCGGAGTTGGAATATACGCTTTGATAAGTTGATCAAAGCATATAGTTTTATACAGACTTGGGTGAAGCCTGTATTTATAAGAAAGTGAGTGGGAGCACTACAACCTTTCTGATAAGTATATGTGAATGACATATTGTCGATCGGAAATGATGTAGAATTTTTCTGGAAAGCATAAAGGACTGTTTGAAAGGAGTTTTTCAACGAAAGACCTCGGTGAAGCTGCTTACATATTGAGCATCAAGATCTATAGAGATAGATCAAGACGCTTGATAAGTTTTTTCAATGAGTACATACCTTGACAAGTTTTTGAAGTAGTTCAAAATGGAAGAGTCAAAGAAAGAGTTCTTGCCTGTGTTGCAAGGTGTGAAGTTGAGTAAAGACTCAAAGCCCGACCACGGCAGAAGATAGAGAGAGAATGAAAGTCATTCCCTATGCCTCAGCCATAGGTTCTATAAAGTATGCCATGCTGTGTACCAAATCTATTGTATACCCTACACTGAGTTTGGCAAGGGAGTACAATACTGATCTATAAGTAGATCACTGGACAACGATCAAAATTATCCTTTGTGGAATAAGGATATGTTTCTCGATTATGGAGGTGACAAAAGGTTCGTCGTAAAGGGTTACATCAATGCAAGTTTTGACACTGATCCAAATGACTCTAAGTCTCAATCTGGATACATATTGAAAGTGGGAGCAATTAGCTAGAGTAGCTCCGTGCAGAGCATTGTTGACATAGAAATTTGCATAATACATACAGATCTGAATTTGGCAGACCCGTTGACTATACTTCTCTCACAAGCAAAACATGATCACACCTTAGTACTCTTTGGGTGTTAATCACATGGCGATGTGAACTAGATTACTGACTCTAGTAAATCCTTTGAGTGTTTGTGACAAGACGATGTGAACTATGGGTGTTAATCACATGGTGATGCGAACTATCGGTGTTAAATCACATGGCGATGTGAACTAGATTATTGACTCTAGTGCAAGTGGGAGACTGAAGGAAATATGCCCTAGAGGCAATAGTAAAGTTATTATTTATTTCCTTATTTCATGATAAATGTTTATTATTCATGCTACAATTGTATTAACCAGAAACATAGTACATGTGTGAATACATAGACAAAACATAGTGTCACTAGTATGCCTCTATTTGACTAGCTCGTTGAATCAAAGATGGTTAAGTTTCCTAGCCATAGACATGAGTTGTCATTTGATTAACAGGATCACATCATTAGGGAATGATGTGATTGACTTGACCCATTCCATTAGCTTAGCATTTAATCGTTTAGTATATTGCTATTGCTTTCTTCATGACTTATACATGTTCCTATGACTATGAGATTATGCAACTCCCGAATACCGGAGGAACACTTTGTGTGCTACCAAACATCACAACGTAACTGGGTGATTATAAAGGTGCTCTACAGGTGTCTCTGATGGTACTTGTTGAGTTGGCATAGATCAAGATTATGATTTGTCACTCCGATTGTCGGAGAGGTATCTCTGGGCCCTCTCGGTAATGCACATCAATATAAGCCTTTCAAGCAATGTGAGTAATGAGTTAGTTGCGGGATGATGCATTACGGAACGAGTAAAGAGACTTGCTGGTAACGATATTGAACTAGGTATTGAGATACCGATGATCGAATCTCGGGCAAGTAACATACAGATGACAAGGGAACAACGTATGTTGTTATGCGGTTTGACCTATAAAGATCTTCGTAGAATATGTAGGAGCCA
This sequence comes from Triticum dicoccoides, assembly GCF_002162155.2. Classification (NCBI taxonomy): domain Eukaryota; kingdom Viridiplantae; phylum Streptophyta; class Magnoliopsida; order Poales; family Poaceae; genus Triticum; species Triticum dicoccoides. The sequence goes on from NC_041392.1 coordinate 710,166,804, forward strand.
ACATGAGCATCCAGGTTCCGCTATTGGTTATTTGCCGGAGACGAGTATCGGTCATGTCTACATAGTTCTCGAACCCGTAGGGTCCGGACGCTTAACGTTCGGTGACGGTCGGTAATATGAGTTTATGTGTTTTGATGTACCGAAGGTAGTTCGGAGTCCCGGATATGATCACGGACATGATGAGGAGTCTCGAAATGGTCGAGACATAAAGATCGATATATTGGATGACTATGTTTGGACTTCGGAAGGGTTTCGGGCAAGTTCGGACAAATACCGGAGTACCGGGGGGTTACCGGAAACCCCCCCCCCCGGAATGTAATGGGCCTATTGGGCCTTAGTGGAGAAGAGGAGGGGCGGACAGGGCACGCAGCGCGCCCCCTCCTCCTCTAGTCCAAATTAGACAAGGAGGGGGGCGGCGCCCCCCTTTCCTTCCCCCTCTCTCCTCCTTCCCTCTCTCCTACTCCTACTCTTGGACGGGTTGGAGTCCTACTCCCGGTGGGAGTAGGACTCCCCTTGGGGCGCGCCTAGGAGGGCCGGCCCCTCCCCCTCCTCCACTCCTTTATATACGGGGGAAGGGGGCACCCCATAGACACAGAAGTTGATCAGTTAATCTTTTAGCCGTGTGCGGTGCCCCCCTCCACCATAATCCACGTCGGTCATATTGTAGCGGTGCTTACGCGAAGCCCTGTGTCGGTAGCATTATCATCACCGTCATCACCCTGTCGTGCTGACGGAACTCTCCCTCGAAGCTCTGCTGGATCATGAGTTCGAGGGACGTCATCGAGCTGAACGTCTGCTGAACTCGGAGGTGTTGTGTGTTCGGTACTTGGATCGGTCGGATCGTGAAGACATACGAATACATCAACCGCGTTGTCATAACGCTTCTGCTTTCGGTCTACGAGGGTACGTGGACAACACTCTGCCCTCTCGTTGCTATGCATCACCATGATCTTGTGTGTGCATAGGAATGTTTTTGAATTTACTACGTTCCTCAACATCACTTTCTTGTAAATATAGGCTTCTCCAAAAGTCTGTATAAAAGCATATGCTTTGATCACACTGTGAAAACGTTTATTCCAACTCCGAGAGGCTTGCATCAGTCCATAAATGGACCGCTGGAGCTTGCACACTTTGTTAGTACCCTTTGGATTGATAAAACCTTCATGTTGCATAATATAAAACTCTTCTTCCAGAAATCCATTCAGGAATGCAGTCTTTACATCCATTTGCCAAATTTCATAATCATAAAATGCAGCAATTGCTAACATGATTCGGACAGACTTAAGCATCGCTACGGGTGAGAAAGTCTCATCGTAGTCAACTCCTTGAACTTGTCGAAAACCTTTCGCAACAAGTCGAGCTTTGTAGATAGTAACATTACCGTCAGCGTCAGTCTTCTTCTTGAAGATCCATTTATTCTCGATGGCTTGCCGATCATCAGGAAAGTCAACCAAAGTCCACACTTTGTTCTCATACATGGATCCCATCTCGGATTTCATGGCCTCAAGCCATTTCGCGGAATCTGGGCTCATAATCGCTTCCTCATAGTTCGTAGGTTCATCATTTTCAAGTAACATGACCTCCAGAACAGGATTACCGTACCACTCTAGTGCGGATCTTACTCTGGTTGACCTACGAGGTTTGGTACTAACTTTATCTGAAGTTTCATGATCATTATCATTAGCTTCCTCACTAATTGGTATAGGGATCACAGGAATTCATCTCTGTGATGAACTACTTTCCAATAAGGGAGCAGGTACAGTTACCTCATCAAGTCCTACTTTCCTCCCACTCACTTCTTTCGAAAGAAACTCCTTCTCTAGAAAGGATCCATTCTTTGCAACGAATGTCTTGCCTTCGGATCTGTGATAGAAGGTGTACCCAATAGTTTCCTTTGGGTATCCTATGAAGACACATTTCTCCGATTTGGGTTCGAGCTTATCAGGTTGAAGCTTTTTCACATAAGCATCGCAGCCCCAAACTTTAAGAAACGACAACTTTCGTTTCTTGCCAAACCATAGTTCATAAGGCGTTGTCTCAACGGATTTAGATTGTGCCCTATTTAACGTGAATGCGGCCGTCTCTAAAGCATAAGCCCAAAATGATAGCCGTAAATCAGTAAGAGACATCATAGATCGCACCATATCTAATAAAGTGCGGTTATGACATTCGAACACACCGTTACGCTGTGGTGTTCCGGGTGGCGTGAGTTGCGAAACTATTCCGCATTGTTTCAAATGAAGACCAAACTCGTAACTCAAATATTCTCCTCCACAATCAGATCGTAGAAACTTTATTTTCTTGTTACGATGATTTTCCACTTCACTCTGAAATTCTTTGAACTTTTCAAATGTTTCAGACTTATGTTTCATCAAGTATATATACCCATATCTGTTCAAATCATCTGTGAAGGTGAGAAAATAACGATACCCGCTGCGAGACTCAATATTCATTGGACCACATACATTAGTATCTAGGATCTCCAACAAATCTATTGCTCGCTCCATTGTTCCGGAGAACGGAGTTTTAGTCATCTTGCCCATGAGGCATGGTTCGCAAGTACCAAGTGATTCATAATCAAGTGATTCCAAAAGTCCATCAGAATTGAGTTTCTTCATGCGCTTTACACCAATATGACCCAAATGGCAGTGCCATAAATAAGTTGCACTATCATTATCAACTCTGCATCTTTTGGCTTCAATATTATGAATATGTGTATCACTAATATCGAGCTTCAACAAAAATAGACCACTCTTCAAGGGTGCATGACCATAAAAGATATTACTCATATAAATAGAACAACCATTATTCTCAGATTTAAATGAATAATCGTCTTGCATCAGACAAGATCCAGATATAATGTTCATGCTCAACGCTGGCACCAAATAACAATTATTCAGGTCTAAAACTAATCCCGAAGTTAGATGTAGAGGTAGCATGCCGACAGCGATCACATCGACTTTGGAACCATTTCCCACGAGCATCGTCACCTCGTCCTTAGACAATCTTCGCCTAATCCGTAGTCCCTGTTTCGAGTTGCAAATATTAGCAACAGAACCAGTATCAAATACCCAGGTGCTACTGCGAGCATTAGTAAGGTGGCAGTGATTGAAGAATTCTGTCAATGACACTATCATCAGGAAGATTAACTCCCAGTTGAATCAAGTGATTATTATACCCAGAAATTTTGAGTATATGTTCACTGACAGAACTATTCTCCTCCATCTTGCAGCTATAGAACTTATTGGGGACATCATATCTCTCAATCCGGGCATTTGCATGAAATATTAACTTCAACTCCTGAAACATCTCATATGCTCCATGACGTTCAAAACGTCATTGAAGTCCCGGTTCTAAGCCGTAAAGCATGGCACACTGAACTATCGAGTAGTCATCAGCTTTGCTCTGCCAGACATTTACAACATCTGGCGTTGCTCCTGCTACCCCGTGGAACAAGAAGTTCAGAGCCATCGACCTACCGGAGCTACCCCAGAAGCTACCCCGCCATCTCAGCGGAGAAGCAGTGTGGCTTCCATCGAGCTCCTTCAGCAGCCTGACTTCACGGCTCCTAGCTACCCCGTGGATGCTATCACGGAGACTCAAGATTGCCACCTTATGACGCAATGGAGGCACCTCAAAGTCAAGGCGGTTGTCGGCTCTATTGCACCTCCTGAACCCAATGCAACTTTTCACTGCCTTCCGATTCCACAAGGCTATGCTATTGTGATGGTGGATGAAATAACAGAGGGATTTGAGGAGCTCGAGCTTGACCACCCTACCAGTGAAGGGGAGACTCAGATGGGTCTTGCTCTGAAGACTCCATGTCTATGGCGGAAGGAGCTCATCAACCTTCCGAACTGGATGCCTCCTCCTCCTCCTCCGGCGAGTCAGGGCACTCCGCCTCCTCCTCCGGCGAGTGATCAGGGCACTCCGCCTCCTTCTCCGGCTGCTCCGCTGTGTGGACGCACTCTGCCTCCTTCTCCGCCTGCTCCGGTGCGTCCGAGCAGCCCGCCTCCTCCTCCGCCTTATTAGCAAGGGCGAAAGACAGCCGCCGCTGCTCCGGCTACTCCGGTGCGTCGTAGCACTCTGCCTCCTTCTTTGCCTCGTAAGCAACAAAGGAAGACAGCCGTCGCCGCTCCGGCTGCTCCGGCGTCTAGCAGTACAGCCAGAGGTGGGAGGCAATACAGATACGGTCCATCTCTCAAGCCTCTAGAGAAGTTACTATACGAGATGACTGAGGAGGAAAATGAGAAGATCTATAAAGCCCATGTGAAGGACTTTTTTGCAAAGAAAAATCCACCTCCGGAGGAGAAGATAGATCCGGTGAAATTGAAGCGCACTTTGGATGCCCTGAAGCGACCACCACCGCCTCCGCCGGATGACAACCATGTCTGTGGTCTTAAAAAGGCAGTGCAAGAAGCGCGCCGGTCGGGAACTACTTCAAGTGACAAAAGGTTACAAGAACGAAGAAGTGGGGAAAAATTCCCCAGCTCAGCGAACAGGCGAACCAATCGTGCCCCCCGCTGTGGGTGTCTAGCGATATCGTCGCAAATCTACCGGGGATGCTACCCGGTACCAATCCTGGTGATTACCTGCCCGACGATGCACATTTTGATAGAATGGAGGTGGACGAACACAAATACCGGTATGGGAAGCCTCTCATCAAACCTTGTCATCCTCCTCTAACAACGATGATGCGAAGATTCCATAAGTGGTACATGGACACCTGCAAGTCTGGGAAGGATATTTTGACGCTGAGAGTAAAAGAGGAACACGACCTCGTTGGAATTGGTCTGTTGTTTGTTCCATTTGAGGAGTTCTTCCAGTTTTTCAATCAAAAGGCTCTCGATAAAATAATCGTCACTTGCTACTGTCTGTAAGTACTACTTCTGTAGTTAAGTCTCTATAATTATCCTCACTATATTATGTAGATTGAAGATTGTCGAATGCAGAAAAGCACAAATCTATGATATTGGGTTCATTAACACAAATCTCATAGATGAATGGACGGTTAAATTTGATGCCAAAGAAGCCGAGGCCAACTTGCTAAAATCGTTGCTTCAAAATCAAAACAAAGATAAAATACTCTTTCCTTACAACTTCAAGTGAGTGTTACTGTCTTGTGCATATTCGGTTTCCCTTATTAATCGAGGTTATAGTAATGTAACTGATGAATTATGCATGCGTGCGCAGCTTCCACTTTATTCTCCTAGAGATTAAGCTTGAGCAGGGACTAGTAACCGTCTTAGACTCAAGATGAAAAGATCCCAAGGAGTATGCGGCCATGACTGAAATGCTCCAGAAGTAAGTTCAATCGATCATTGTCGCACCATATTGACAACTTTGTTCATTTCCTGATATCAAGTAATTATTTTCTTTGTCTCGCAGGGTTTGGAAAGTGTTCACCGCAGAAGCTCCAGGACTGCCAGGGGAGCTGCGATTTACACACCTGAAAGTAAGTACTACTAGCTAGTTCCGCGCATCTCCCATTGATTCTAGCTAGTTTCATCAATACCATTTATAATGCTTGATTATTAGTTTGATTGACCTCTATTTCTCTTAAAGTGGCTGTGGCAGGACAGCGGGAATAATTTTTGTGGATACTACATTTGCGAGTACATCTACAATGCGGCGACCTCTAAGCGGGGCTACTCTAAAGAAGACTAGATCAGTGATGGCGCGTGTTGCCGCGCCCGTCTATTTGTACAATAAATATTGCAAAAACATAAACATTTTTTAGTCGGTAATCGAGAGAAATACCATATGTACAAATGGGTTTTGGTATGACAAAAAAACAATGTACACTTAGTAAATATAGCTAATCAGTATCGTCAAGACTGATAATAAACAGCAACACAAATAAGAAATAAACATGCAACAATATACATATATAGTGCATCAACCAAATCTTCTCTGTTTGTGAATCTTGAATTTGGTTAGTTGATTCTGAGTGCTCAAAGTCTCCCACGGTTCACTGGCTACACCCAACAAAAATGACTGTCAGGACCCCGATTCTAAGTCACACCGATCTAGCCTGTAACACCTCATATCACTTTACGGCCTCACGCACGGTATTCCCACGGGCGTCACCTTACCATGGCCCGGGACCGTTTGCGCCTTTTGGCTCACGTATATGATAGTGTCGCTAGCATCCATATGATAGAGAACCCGGGCCGACATGACTAGTCGTGAACCCAAAGTGGCACTAACTTATGGGGACAGGCATACATGAATCAACATCGAGCATGTCGGTCAGCAGCGTGTGAATCCGGGCTGTAGCAACTGGGCTAACAGGACTCCGGGAACCCGGGCTGTAGCAGGCTAGCAGGACTCCGGATGTCACTGCGTGACATTTCCCCGAAGGGACAGACACAGGAACAAAGTGAATCACATGCCGGCCAGTCAAGTGTTCCGGAGCAGTAGTGTTGGGCTAGCAGGACTCCGGTGAACCAGGCTGTAGCGGACTACTATGGCTCATGAAAGCACAAGACTACATTTCCCCATAAGAGAGGCTACCAAGGATAAACAACTAGGTTGTCGGATCCCACACATACCAAGCATTTCAATCATACACACAATATGCTCGATATGTGTAAATACAACATGGCATCACAACATAACTCTACGACTCAAGTATTTATTCATTAGGCTCCGAGGAGCGAGATATTACAAACATAGGTCTCATGACCCAACATTCAGAGCATACAAGTCAAAGCACACGCGGAAGCTTAACATGTCTGAGTACAGACATCTACAAATGAAAAAGGTTGAGAAGCCTGACTATCTACAAGATCCTGCCGAGGGCATAAGATCGTAGCTGAGGTATCAAGCTAAACGTCAAGGTCCACGTGGAACTACTAGCGAGACTGACATCTCTCTGCAAAACATAAATTAAGCAAACGTGAGTACAAATGTACCCAGCAATACTTGTTGGTTTTCTAGGGATTGGTTGAGAAGTCCCCGATCTACACTTCCACCAAGAGAAATTTGATTCTCCCACTAATCCCTTGCAGATCTTGTGACTCTTGGGTGTTTGAGCACCGTACCCTAGACGGTTGAGGTCACCGCGGAGCCATATTTCATTGTGGTGAAACTTTGTGGTGTCGTTGGGAGCCTCTAATTAAGTTGTGGAGATTGCCCCAACCTTGTTTGTAAAGGGTCGGTCGCCGCCTCGAAGGGCACCAATAGTGGAATCACGGCATCTCGCATTGTGTGAGGGCTTGAGGAGAATACGGTGGCCCTAGTGGCTTCTTGGGGAGCATTGTGCCTCCACACCGCTTCAACGGGGACGTGCTTCCTCTCAAAGGGAAGGAACTTCGGTAACACACCTCGTCTCCACCGGCTCCACTCTTGGTTATCTCTCACATTTACTTATGCAAGCATATATAGTATTGTATCCCTTGTTTGCTTGTGTGCTTGTTGTTGTTGCATCATATAGGTTGCTCACTTAGTTGCATATCTAGACAACCTACTTTGATGCAAACTTTAATTTGGTAAAGAAAAGCTAAAAATTGTTAGTTGCCTATTCACCCCTCCCTCCTCTAGTCAACTATATCGATCGTTTCAGTTAGTCATATGTCAAGTGTGTGATGAGCTAGGCGACAAACATTGAATGTTTATCGTTATTTTAGATGAATGTCGATGTTTGAATTTTGATTTAGGAATTCACCAAAAGAAAAGTAGAGACAAACATAGGGAACACCCTTGGGTACCATGATAAAATATTTTCCTCCTTTTTTGTCCAGACATTCCATCAGGGTGGGAGCTAGCAAAAAATGGAGGCAAAATGATATATATATATATATATATATATATATATATATATATATATATATATATATATATATATATATATCAAACCGAAGCCCACTCCAAAAATCCCCTTCATATAGTGGTCCGAGGCAGGAGGGAGGGAAGGCAGTGTCCCCCCTTACTTGAACATAGCTCTGCTAGTGCGGTTGTTCTGATCTTGAGCTCATGTGAATAGTAAAAAATAAAAAACATTAAAAAAAACTGAAATTTTTTGTGCAAAACATTGGAGCATCAATTTTGTTTGTGTTGCCGCGTTTTCCACTAATGTCATCCGGTGATTAAGTTTTCCACTAATGTCATCCCGTGATTAAATTTTCCACTAATGTTTGGCACACAAAAACCAGAATTTTCTTTGCCGTATATAATTTAAGATAATGGATTTATTTGGGTTGTGCACTTGTACTTGATTTGTTTGTTTGAGTTTCATTTCTCCCACGCTAGATGAATTAGGGTGCTACTCATCCCGATGGTGCATCGTCTATCATCATCGGTGGGTGTGTGGAGGTGCGTCTCCGATGGATCCGTCCTTAGTGGATTGCTCGGATCTGGTCGTAGTTCGTATACGTTCATGTGTCTTCAGGTTAGCTACTTCCAATCTATGCTATTTTTCAACGGCAACGGTTGCTGTTCTGGTGCGTTGGTTCTATGAGGCATTATCACGATGACTTCCCGACTGTCTATTGCAACATGTTTTGTCAGACTCCGA
>NC_041392.1:710175476-710187854 GCF_002162155.2 Triticum dicoccoides
CGCCTTCTGCTCGTTTCAGTGCTTGTAGTCATAGCTACATGGTTTAGGGATTTGAATAAAAAATCTATTATTTTTTATGTTCGTACTGTCATGACCGAAGATGAATAGATTAAATTTTTTTTATGGGTGCTACCCGTCGGTACGTTGAGCTGCAAAACCTCCTGTCAGATTTTGTATTACTGCAACGAACAGTCGTTGGTACGGGAGGGAAGGCTGCAAATCCCCTAATTCTATACGCCTGTGGACAGCAGCTACCTTGTTAATGGGCTTCTCGGCCCAGGCTCGCGCGTCCCTCTGGTTGTTTGGTCGAATGTACGCAGCCTTCGACTCGTGGGTGGAATAGTCCCGCATCGCTCTCGCACACGGGCAGAGGCGGTTCGCAGATCAATAAAACCAGGGACAGGGGCAACCTCCAAATCATACCTTTCTTGGCCGAGAGGCCAAGATCAAGTGTAGTATCTATTTGATACGTGGATTTTCAAATCCATCCTATGATATTAATTTATTTTTTTATGAAGGAGGGCCCACCACAGCAGCTAGCTGCTAGGGCCCTTGAGCGTCGTCATGGTCTTGCACTATAGCCTTGAATTGATGCACCCCAACCAAATCAAAATCAAATAAATTATGTTCTTGTGATTGAGAAATTTAGTACTGTATTCAATTATGTTCTTGTGATATCCATTTGGCTGAGTTGTTTATAAGGTTGCATGTTTTGTCAACAGTATATGCATGCAACTGGTAGATCATAAATTTACTCCCCATAAATAAAGAATATGTTTATTTCCCACATACTACCTCTCTCTCAGTTTACAAGGCGTGCACGTGTCGCTAGGTCGTTAATTTGACCAACCTAATACAAGTCATATATTATAAAAAATATATCACTATAAACTTCAGATGGTCTATTTTCAAACGCTATAATTTTTGTGTTATATAGTTTATATAAGGGTGATAAAATTGGCAACCTAGATATACGCACTGGACTTATAAACTGAAACGGAGGGAGTAAAAAAGATCAAATTTTGTTGCTCATCCAAAAGAAAAGGAGACAATTATTATTCATCATGCGGTGGTCTGGCAGCTACTACTACTACTAGTCTACCAAGTCAGATCTAGTTGTTTCAGTGCACCATTTCTTTCCCGAAGAGCCCAGCGATGGCTCGCCCAGGGTCTGCTTGCTTCACCAAGGATTCTCCTACCAAAACCTACTCCCTCCGTTCTACTCCCTCCATTCCGAATTATTTGTCTTGGATTTGTCTAGATACGGATGTATCTAGACTCATTTTAGTGCTAGATACCTCCGTATCTAGACAAATCCAAGACAAGTAATTCGGAACGGAGGGAGTAAATTAGTTCACTTGAATTTGTCTAAATACGGATGTATCTATACTTGTTTAATGTCTAGATACATTCGTGTCTAGATAAGTATGGGTCAAGTAATTTGGAACGGAGAGAGTACATCATAAACATGAACGTTTATATAAGTCAATCACGATTCAAAGGCGTTCAAACCATCAAAGCAACTAGACAGGCAAAGAAAGACGTCCTTTCGGTAAATGTATCATTTATATATGCCAAGAAATATCACGGCTATTTGATAGTTTCTAGAATATATTTTATAGGCCAAAGAAAAAACTGATGCTCATTGAAAGGGAAAAGCATAGCCTTGGAGAAAGTGGCAGACATATGTGCAAACAGCAGACTGATATTAACTATTGAGTGATTCGATATATCTGCACATTTTTCTTATCACACAGGAAATATTTCATCAATCCAAAAGCAAACGGATAACTTACAGCAGAAACTCCGGCATTCTGCACATAAGCAACATCATCTGGGTTGAACAGGCCCGATTCACCGACAACCTGAGAACATAGAGGTAAGGAAAAGGATGAGTAAAAAAAGCTAAGGACAAGCATTTGAGATCATAAAGTCAAATGGCCCTTGCCAATTCAAGGAATTTGCGATCTAAGCCCAAAAAATGAAGCGGATATATGTCAACTTTGAGGGCATGCAACAACATCTTGCAACAATGATAGAGCTTCAGATAATACCAAAGCTTAACATGTAAAAGAGAATTGTGTAGAGTTCCATGTGTGTGAAATAATTTGTTCCTGGTTTACTTCACTGTAAATTTTCTTTCCAAATATGTTAAGGCAGTAATCCAAGTGACATAAAGTTTATTGGTTCAATAGACTGAAAAGTACGTCTTTTAAGGACTTTCATGCCGTATGGCAGTTAATTACTGTGTCGGTAACCATTCAGCGATCTTCCAGTTAGAGCACAAATATTAAGAGACTAACTAATGTTTTTCTTCAGTCAAAATACATACGTGCATATAAGTAGAAAAGAAGTCACACATTAGCATGGGACAGTACCAATATTCCTTTCTCCCTGGTGGCGTGTTCGAAGTATCCACTATAAATGTCTCTGCATCATAAATATTTTTTGACATAATAAGAAAAACAATCCATCCACCAGATAAGGGAAAATTCTTGACTCAGAGAAGAAATGCAAATGTGATTGAGTCAAAGTTTCTAGTATATGTTTACTCAATTACTAGACAAAATGAGCAACAGCCTCCACAGATGATTAATTAGTTACATGTTCCATGACATAAATAAAAGGACAACGTCAGGCTATGTCAGACAATCTCCAGCACCAAAGAGCCTCCCTTGATCAACTGGTTGGAGGTAGACCACCAACCGGTGGGTGCTTCAGGATACGAGACCAGGCGACGGTGATTTCCAGCTTACACATGCCGCCAAGATCAATGGTACCACGGCTTCTACCTGCATCCAGAGGCGCAAAGGACGCCTTACCCTCTGCCAGAACCTTGTCATGGTCACCACCACCTCGACTCACCATGCCACGGACTATCAGTTGCCCAAACCTCTCAACAGACACAACACGGCGCGACAGCTGAATTGTGCCATCAGCAACAATAACAGGCGCCTTCTCTTCTTTAGAGTCGAGCAGCATGACATTCATGTCAACCACACTGCCGATACAGGCAGTAAGCTGGCCTCGGGACCCTTCTGGCCATGACCCCTTGACGATCTGCGCGGCGATGGTGGCCTCAACAGAAGACACAACGAGGCCACATGTTAACTCCAATGTACTAAGCTTGCTGGTGTAGAGACTGCTACTCACGCAGGAACGGAGCATACACTCTCCAAAGCTTACGCATAAATTGAGCTTTTCACAGCATAAGAAGCGCTCAAATACAAGGCTTAGATCAGTGTCCTCAAATTCTGTCCTTCCCTTCACGTTCAGCATGGCATCAAAGTACACATACCCACTATAGAGCACAACACGGGTAGGACCTACCAGTACCAAATATGGATCCTGCATACAACACAATTGGTTAAGTTGACATCCAAAATGGCATAGACTATAATCTTGTTCAGATTTGTTCTAAACTAGCAAATGGAAGACTATGATATAGAAAGTAAGATCGATTGTCATGCATTCTAATATGTGATGTGGTCTCCATGGTGATTCATTATATGGCATCTACAGCCTCCCTCCGTTCCATAATGTAAGACATTTTTAACACTACACTAATGTTAAAAAAAGTCTTACATTATGGGACGGAGGGAGTAGAAATTAATATTCATTCAATCCTCATAGTTAACCATTTAGAGCATCTACAGCCGGGCGCCCCAAACCCGCCTCAAACGCCCGGTCTGACCAGCACCTCAGGGTCCCTCATATCCAGCCCAAATATGGGGCGGATGCCCAGGCGTGTCTGTCATGTCAGATCCGGCCCACACTGGCCCACCCAACCCCACATATATTCGTCCCGATCCCCTCCTGGACCAAACCCTAGCCACTCTACTCCACACCCCTCCACTCCACTCCGTCACCCAAGCTCTCGTCCGGCGATCTCCGGCCTTCTCCACCATGCTGGCAGCGGATCTGACTCGGACCAGTCTGGATCCGTTGACTAGGGTGTCGTCCCATGCGGGTTGGAGGCAATGGCTGTCCGCATTACACTCCGCCGCTCCCGGGAGGACAGCGCCCGGCCAACGGCAGGATCTGTTTGGCGCGACTCCATAGCATCGGTGCATCGGGCACTCGGATCCTTCGGGGCTGGATCATCACGGTCACAGGAGCCTTCAAATCTCCCCTTCCATATCACCGGTCCGGCGGAGTGCGAGTCCCACCGGGACTAGTGTGCCCGCCGTGGGAAGGAGAGGATGAGGGCAGACAAGGCCCGCCTTGCTGCCGACATGGCGGCGGCAGAGGCGGCTGATGCAGCGGCACGGGCGGCCGCAGAGGAACGAGCGCACCCTCGCTCGAGAGCAGAATTGAGTGGTCCGTGCCATGGCCGGACTGCCACCCAAGAAGGAGAGGGTGGACAGCGACGGGTCGGACAGCTTCGGCAACGAGCAGATCCGGCTAAATCTGTACTGCGTCTTCGACCGGTACTTCCGCGAGAAGGACGGCAATGGCGCCGGGAAGGACAAGGGCAATCGTGGATGATCTTCTCCACCATAGCCAAACATGCCAAATTTTGGTAGTCGAATGGCATGTTGTGGCGTAGTAGTCGGACAATGTGTGTAATGCATCGTTTACATAGTTGCATGAGTTTGTATGGATTTGAGGTATGCTAATTGAGGTGTCCGATTGTGAGAAGGGAAATTTGAGGCTTGACCGGTTAGTGTCCACGAACACGCCCGGGCGCGTCCTCGGGCGTTTGAGGGGTCGGTTTTGCCAAATCTGCATGTAGATGCTCTTACGTTGAACTTCTATATGACCAGCACTTTTACATAATTTCCTCAGGTTTGTTCGGTTCACAACAGATTGAGTTGTCTATATTGTTCTGGACTAAGCAGTACAAATGGAAATTTTACACTTGAGAAGCATGGTATTTGCCAAAAAGCAATAAAGTTAGATAGTCACATGTCAAGTACTGTAACACAATATACTCCCTCTGGAAAGAAATATAAGAGCATTTAGATAATTAAAATAGTGATCCAAACGCTCTTATATTTCCTTACAGAGGGGGTACCCTCTAAAAGCTCATTAACAAAGGCATCTGATTCAATTAAACCGGTCAGAGTTGCCTCAATGGGCATAACAATAACATGATCTCTATGTATGGGGTAAAAAAGAAGATAGGTAGGTGCGCAGAGGATAATTAACAGAAAACACTGCACTATGCTCAGCAGCAAGGACCAAACAAAAGAACCTGTTCAGTGAGGGTTTGGCAGTTGTCCCTCGTGCGGTTAAAGATAACATTGCGACTGTAATCCAGCTTGTCACGCACAGCAACCATACCAAACACATCCAGCGGCCACTGCAAATCCCCATCTAACCCCGCTACCTTGACGGTAAAGATCTGTGCAGTAAGCCTGTGATTGGTGTCATCAGGCATTGGGTTGTCGGTGAAACACATGGGAGGGATACGCGCTGCAGAGAAGTGAATTTAGTTAAAGATTACGGACAATCCTAATGACATATATGCACGATTCGACAGAATTGTACCACAGTTCTAATCCTAATTAAATCTGTGTATGTATGTATGTATCTACTATGATTGATTGACGATAGAGAGCTTTACAAGCATGGAGGAACATGATTCAATCGCACTTACTGTTACGCTCGAAGTCGAAGCCCTCGAAGTCCTCCCTTTTTGCCAGTTTCATTTCCAGTTCCTCGCGGCCAAGGTCATAATCCAGCTGCCACTTATCCTTGCTGGGGTCGGTAGCTTCCTCCGGCGATGGTGGCGCCCGGGCTTGCTCCGCCACGTATCTCCGCGCGGCCGCGAGCTCCTCCTCCTTCCTGCTGCTCCTCCACTCCGTATCTTCCTGCAGCAGCGCCGCCCGCCTCTCCTCGGTGAGCTCCTCCGGCACGACCGGCGGCGCGCCGGGGTTCGCCTGGTTCAGCCTCGCCACCGCATGCTTCAGCCTCGCCTCGTCGAACAGCTGGTCGAACGAATCCATCAGCCACGGCACCACCTTCGCCGTCTTGGTAGCCCCCGCCGCCTTCTTCCGCCCCGGCTCCTCCGCCTCGGCCTCGGATTCTCGCTTCGTCGCCGCCGTGTCCAGGCCCATCTCCATCGCAGCTGCTTGCCAAGATCGATCGGAGAGAGAGATGGTGCGGAGATGAATCGATCGGAGAAAGGGTGCGCAGATGAAACCCTAGATCTAGCCAGTGAACGAGCTGCGTGCGTTTCGAGTCGAGCGAATTCGATCTGGGGCAGATTTTGGTCGTAAGTTAGACTGTGCCCTTTTTGCAGAGACAAGTACTCCCTCTGTCCCAAAATTCTTGTCTTAAATTTATCTAAATACAAATGTATCAAGTCAGGTTTTAGTATTAGATACATCCATATCTAGACAAATTTAAGACAAGAATTTTGAGACGGGGGAGTATAGATTAACCTGCACTGCACAACACACACCCATAGAAAATACTTATGTACAATATGTTCATTTTTCTGGCCCAAACACGAAAGGTTCGCATATTTTAAAATATTTATGTACAATATGTTCATTTTTCTAGCCCAAACACAAAAGGTTCATATGATTTTTAACCAAACTTTTGATTTAAGATTCGTTTTGGCTCAACTCGTTGTGGGGCCTTGGGTGTAAGAGATCGAGGAGATGCTCAAATCGCTGGTGGAATTCAAGGTGTCTTAATGTCGCCGCGCATAAAATGGCAAAAGTAGGGATAGGAGAGGGACGGTGTGAGATTTGGCTGGGGATTACCCCAGACTTTGTTTTAGATGTAATTTGAGATGAGGTTCAAATTTTGTTTAAGTAAAGCGGCAAGTTTACCCCGAAAAAACTTGGATTTTCTAAGAAAATACTCAGGATTGTGAGCAAACGCACATGGTTCCGGCCCATGTAGGGCTATGCGCATATTGCGTCTGAAATTTTGTCCACTCCGTTTTTCAATTGATTTTTTCATTTTTCTTCTTTTTTCTGTTAAAGTTTCTAATGTTTAAGCAAAAAATTATGATCTTTTGTGAATTCACAAAAATGTACGCAGAATGTAAAAACATACACGAATTTAAACGTTTGTAAACTTAAAAATTGTTCATGAATAAAGAAAATGTATTCATGAATTCTCAAAAATATGTATGAATTTTATAAATGGTCCCCAATTTAAGAAAAAACTTTGTAAATTATAAAAATGTTCATAATTTTGAAGAAATTATTTATCAATATAAAAACATATTCACAAATATAATTTATGTTCCAAAATTATAAAAAATGTCCACAAATTAAAAATATATTCAGAAAATCAAATTAAAAATAAAAAGAAACATAAACATAAACATAACAGATAAATGAAAAAATGAAAATGAAAAAGAAGATCTGGAAGAGAGACAAACCGAGCATAACATTCCCAAGACCGGAAGGACTGTCGTACATGGCCGGTACAATAGCGCCCCTAGCGGTCCGCGTTTGCTCAAGCGCCTTCATGGTATGCATGAAATACGAATTGACACAATAACGCTAGGGAGAAAATTTGAATTAGCTCCACGACCGAAGAACGGCTGGGCAATGTGCGCTACCCTCGATTGAAATCACGATGTCGGAGCCCTATACTGACCGCGCGGGGTGTCACCGCGTGCGCCACCCACATCAATATGTCTGTTTTCTCCACCAACACCCATTTGACGAACGAGACCGCCAGATATAAGCATTGGTATTTGTTCAGTCTTCGTACCACCCACAACATCAACTATCAATCGCTGATGTACATCATACTGTCTTAGCCTTGCACGTAATTCTTGACATACCCGCCCATAATAGAACAAGAAAAAACAAATTAAGCAGCGACAGGCCAGTGCACGGGCGCCCTGCTAGTTTTTTTTAGCATCATCAATTTTTTTAGCATCATCAATTTAGTTCCTCATAAAAAAGACATATCGTTTACAATTTGGGGAAGAATAAAGTCAGGGGTATTAGAATCCCAGAATTCGGACGAGCTAGAAATAGAAGAGTGTTTATCTAAACTATCGGGAACCGAATTAGTTTCTCTGCAACAGAAGCAGCAGTCCAACACTTGCAAAGTCCAAAGCGAGATGAATGCAATCAGCTGGGACGGCCACATCAGGACCCATATATTCAGTTTCTCTTTAGGGGTACCCATATATTCAGCTGATCGGTGCTAGTGCTGATGTAGATAGTGTGGACTGGACCTGACACTGGTTGCGAGACTCTGTCACGGTGAGCATAACTAGCCTTTTTGTCTCTTCTTTCACCGGGTACATATACATAAGATGATGGATTTATTTGGGTACGTTTTTTTTTTTGTTGAGAAACTTTGGGTACGTATTAGTTTACTTCAGATTGATTGCTGGAATAAAAGGCCCATCCACGCCTCCTCGTTAATAGGCTTCTCGGCCCAGGCTCGCGCGTCCCTCTGGTTGTTTGGTCGAATGTACGCAGCCTTCGACTCGTGGGTGGAATAGTCCCGCATCGCTCTCGCACACGGGCAGAGGCGGTTCGCAGATCAATAAAATCAGGGGCAGGGGCAACATCCAAATCATACCTTTCTCGGCCTCTCGGCTAAGATCAAGTGTAGTATCTGTTCTTATCAGTTTAATATCTGATACGTGAATCTTTAGATCCATCCTATGATATTAATTTAATTTTTTGTGGGGGAGGGCCCACCATAGCAGCTAGCTGCTGGGGCCCTCAAGCGTCACCATGGTCTTGCACTATAGCCTTGGACTGAAGCACCCCAACCAAACCAAAAATCAAAAAGATTTATGGACTTGTGACGGAGAATTGTAGTCGTCATTGGATTAATTTGGTTACATTTATTCCCCATCAGAAAGAATATGTTTATTTCCCGCATAAAAAAAGATCAAATCTTATTTGCTAATCCAAAAGAAAATAATGAGACCACTATTATTCATTATGCGGTGGTCTGGCAGCTACTACTACTAATCTACCATCAGCAGGTTTGATCTTGCTGTTTCAGTGCACCAGTTCTTTGCCGAAGAGCCCAGCGATGGCTTGCCCAGGGTCTGCTTGCTTCACCAAGGATTCTCCTACCAAAACCTACATCATCGACGGGAAAGTTTATTTAAGTCAAACATGATTCAAGAAGGCATTCGAAGAATCAACAGAGCTAGACGAGCAAGGAAAGGCATCCTTTTGGTAAACACATCATTTCATACCCCAAGAAATGCCGCGGCTGTTTGATAGTTTCTATATCATATATTTTGTAGGCCAAAACTGAGGTACATTGAAACTTGAAAGAAAGAAAAAGAAAGACATAGGCGTGGAGAAACTGGCAGACGTGTCAGCACACAACTAGAGAGGGGGAAAAGCAAATGAGATAGACTACTGAGTGATTCAATATATATGCACAATTTTTTTGTCACACAGAATTTCTGTATCAATCCACAAGCAAACAGATAACTTACAGCGGAGACTCCAGCATTCTGCACATAAGCAACATCATCTGGGGTGAATAGCCCTGATTCGCCAACAACCTGGAAAAAAAAGGTTGGGAGAAAAGGTTAGCAAAGAAAGCTCATGACAAGCATTTGAGATCATAGAATCAAAAGGACCTTGCCAATTCATGGAATTTGCGATCAAAGTCCAAAAATGAACAGGTATGTCCGACTTTGAGGTGCATGCAAACATTCAGCATCTCGCAACAATGATAGAACTTCAGATAATACCAAAGTTTAACATGACAAAGAGAATTGTGTAGAGTTCCATGTGTGTAAAATAATTTGTTCCTGGTTTACTTTCACTGTAAATTTTGTTTTAAACTATGTTAAGACAGTAATCAAAGTGAATTCAAGTTTATGGGTTCAACAGGCTGAAAAATATGTCTTTTAAGGACTTTCATGGTGTATGGTGGCATTTAATTACTGTATGTCTGTAACCATTCAGGGATGACTAGCCATTAGAGCACACATATAAGGGACTAAGTGATGTTTTTCTTCAGTCAAAACACATACATGCATGAGATCTCTACATGCATATAAGACCACAAAAAAATTCACAAATTAGCATGGGACAGTACCAATATTCCCTTCTCCCTGATGGCATCACCATGCTTCTCCAGCAACGTCTTCGTGTTCGAAGTATCCACTATAAATGTCTCTGCATCATAAATAATTCTTGATATAATAAGAAAAATGATACATTCACCAGATAAGGGATAATTCTTGACTCAGAGAAATGCAAATGTGATGTGTCAAAGTTTGTAGCATATGTTTACTCAATTACTAGACAAAGTGAGCACTAGAAGAAGCTCATACCAAGGCTGCGGTTGTTGATGCCAATAAGCTGAACACCATTTATCGCGAGGACACGCTCCATCTCTCTTTCATCATGAACCTAAAATAAAAACAAAAGCTTAGTTGTATGCAGACTATAAAGATCACATTTGAGAAATAATAATTACTGTTCATTTGAGAAATTGAAACATATGTCAAACCTCAATAAGAGCTGTCAATCCCAACTCCTTGCATATCCGAAGAAAGCATTTTATGTCGAGATCAGTTAGCACAGCAGCAATTAACAGAACTGCATCAGCACCCATCGCACGGGCATAATAGATCTGCCATTTATCAACGACGAACTCTTTGCACAGAAGGGGGCACTGCATTTACAACAAATATAACAGTATGTTGAGAAAAAATGGTGACCCGGAAAAATCCTCTTCACATTTAACGAACATATATATCTATTTGTCAGTACCTTCACTCCTGCTTTGCGCACCTTCTGAAGATTCTCAAAACTTCCCTATAGAATTAAATACATTTAGTTTGCCCAGTAAATACAACATCTACCATCCTCAGAAACAGATACACTTTTAAACAACGAACCTGGAAGTACTTCTCATCAGTCAAGATGCTCAAGCACGCAGCTCCATGCTTTTCATAAGCTTGAGCAATTTCAACCTACAACATTTTTTAGCATTAGTTATTTCACTAATAATCTTTGAAATCACTAGAGCTGATGGCAACTATGAATGAAACCAGAACTCACAGGATCGAAGTTCTCCCTGAGTACGCCCCTACTTGGTGATGCCTTCTTGACCTCAGCGATCAATGCTGGCACCCCATTACGCTTGTGGGCTGCTGCCAGCGCACCATAGAAGTCTCGTGTAGGAGGAGCCTTCCCTGCAGACTCAATCACCTCGTTCAGAGGACTCCTTGCAAGCCCCTGTACAAGATGAATAGCACCCATCATATATATGACGCCATACCCACTAACATAAGAAGAAACATACACAAGTATATGTCATTTGCCACTTCACATTCAGACTACACAGATTGTGGAATAGAAAGGAGCCTCCAATCAGTAATCCGTGGGATGTAGAAAAGCCAGACTACACATACACATCTGTGTTATAGGTGGAGAATTGTCAGTGGTTTCAATTAAGGCTATGTATTTGTGTATAGGTTCATCACAAAATAAGTGAAATTCCTGTTGTGCTCCAGACAAAAGGATTTCAACCAAGTGCTCCCTTTAAAATTCTGAGAATGGACATGCTCCCTCTGTTTTTATTTACTCCACATATTAGCTTTGGCTGAAGTCAAACTTTATAAGGTTTGACCAAATTTGTAAAAACCAATATGAACATTTACAGTATCAAATTTATATGATGTTTAAATATATACAATGATGAATTCAATGGTATTGATTTGGTGGTGTTTATGTTAATATATTTTTCTACAAACTTGTTGAAAGTATATAAAGTTTGGCTTTAGACAAACCTAATATGGGAAGTAAATAAAAATGGAGGGAGTGCATATTTCAAATCGTGAGATGATTATCATTGCAGTTAAGCAAGACCAAATCCAGATATATAAGTATGACAGGCAAAGCAATAAGAACTTTCCTAAACGCAGAGCAACCTTAACTGGTGACACAAATGTGCACTGTACCATACCTGGGCAAAATGATCATCGATTGTAGCTAAGCAAGACCAAATCCAAATATAAGTACTATGACAGACAGAGCAATAAGAACTTTCCTAATCGCAGAGCAACCTTAACAGGTGACAGAAATGTATGGACTGTATCATACCTGGGCCACTTCGATCTCCTTGTCCCAGATGATCTTCTCGAGGATGTTGCGGGGGGCGCCCATCTCGGCCTCGATTTCCGCCATGGAGGCGGCGGGGCGGCAGTGGCGGCGGATGCGGATCCCCTGGCAGGCCGCGATGTCGTTGACGGACTTGCCGCTCTCCCACTGCTCCAGCTCCACCGCGTTGAGCATCTGGTCCCGCTCCAGCGCCTCCATGGTGTCCTGAGACGAGAAAATCGAATCCTGTTAGTACTATGAGAGACAGCAGATCGAGCCGACATATTTAAAAAAAAAACAGAGCGAAGGAGAGCAGAGCAGGCCGCGGTACCCTGGGGCCGCAGCGGAGGGGGCGGGCGCG
>NC_041392.1:710188554-710201985 GCF_002162155.2 Triticum dicoccoides
CACAGTGACGGGATGAGGAACAGCGCGGCACTATTTCCACGTGCCTGGTCGATCCCACGCTCGCGTTCCGTCCCGTCCCGTCCGCCGTCCTCTCGCGTTCCGCGATTCCGGTTCCCAACAAAGATTCCTTTTTTTTTTTTGCGGGGAAAGATTCCATTTAAACCACCGTTTTGTTTCTTCCGGTGCACACCTTGATTCGCTTCTCCTCCTCGCACCAACAACCCATTCCTTCTTAAAAAAAAACAAAAAAACGTCTTATCAAAGCATAAAGGATGGAGAAACAAAAAAACGTCTTGGCCGCTGGACCATGGTGAGCTAATGGTCTAAATCGTTTCAATGTTTAGCAGTAAACGTGTTTACAGTGATGTAATTACCGACAAACAGCCACGGGTTGTAAACATGTTTATACTCAACGTCATCTCATGGAGTTTTCCGCGTAATTAATATCATGTCAAATATCAACATGAAATTGTGTGTGTGTGTGTGTGGACTTGCATGTTGCCTGACCAACTATGTAGAAAGTGCTTGCCCTTAGAAAGGGTGTAGAATCAAAACCATCTCAACCACCGAGACATGCTGATCTGATGGTCTAAACCGTTCCAATGTTTAGCACCAAACGTATTTTAACGTTCTAATTACCCATCACTACTGCATGTTATAAACATGTTTTAACTAAATGGCATCTCGTGAAATTTGTCATGCAATTAATATCCTGCCAATTATCATCACGGAATTAATATTTTACCTTATATCAACATGCAATTCATATCGTACCAAATATCAAAGTGTAATTAACATTGTGCCTAATATCAGTGTGCATTGCATATACACCATTGCTAGTAGCAGAAAGTTATAAAAAAAGTTTTTTTTAGGGAATGTAATTAAGGACTTCTATGCCAAGCTAGGTTAAGTTGGACTTGGATGGCGGGATGCCCATGAGACCATGACACAAGAGACAACGGAGTCAAAACTAGACAAGCATCGTCTAGGGTCCATTCATTTGTTTCCTATTTATGTGTCTGGAATGAAGAGTATGTCTACATATCGCTTGTCGCGAGTTGGACACCCCGCTCGCCTACATTGTTCCCGCCTATGGGACAGGCTCGGCATGACTATCAGATGCAAACTTGTCCCTACAAGCAGCATAGACACGCAAAATGTGCAAACTTTTCCTTTTGCTGTTTTTCATTCTTTCCCCCCATTTTCTTCTTTGTCACGTTGCGTATTAAGAAAGTGTTCATCATGTAAATTAAAAAACATTCAACATGTAGTACTAGAATATTTATTATGTATTAGAAATAGTTGTGGTGAATTATAAATGTTCATCATGTACTTAAAAAAATCATTGTGTTTTTTAAAAACAATTCATGGTGTCATTACGAAAATGCTCAATGTCTATTTGAAAAAATGTTTAACATGTGTTTAAAAATTGTTCATCGTGTATTTAAAAAAAATTGATGTGCATTTAAAAAATATACAACATGTACTTAAAAATGTTCAACGTGCATCTGAATTTGTTTAGCGTGTTTTTAGAAAATGTTAACGTCCATATAAAAATTGTTTAAAAACAGTCAACACACATTAAAAAATCAACATATATTAAAAAACCAGTGTGTATTATAAAAATGATCAGTGTGTACTAAAAAAATGTTTAACATGTATTGAAAAACTGAACATGCAGTTGGGAAAATGAAAACAAAAAATGACCATACAATGGAAAAAATGGTCATGTAGTTCTAAAAAAATGTCCATGACATATAATAAAATATACGTACACTAACACCGAGCAGATTAAAAAGATCATATATTCTAAAATGAAAGAAATAGAGAAAAGTAGACGGCTGACTACAACAGCTAAAACGGGCCAGCCCACAATTCCCAACTCTGTAGGCCAGGCTACCATAGGTCTCGCAGTAAGCGAGGTTTAACCTAGCATGGCAGAAGCGAATCCTATTTCACGCGTAACCCGCAAACTTGCACCCATGAAGAGAACGCCCTGCTATATGAGCTGGCACATTCCCGGATTTCCTCCCAATCGATCTTGGGGAGCGTGCCCCATACCGGATATTTATATATTTTTTTCTGCCTTTTTCTTCCATTTGGTTGTTTTGTTTATTTTCTTCTTTTCTTTTTATATTTCTATTTTTTCGTTTCATGAATATTTTGTAAATTTAAAAATAATTGAAATGTGGGAACACTTTTGAAATGATTAAGAATTTTTTGAAATTTGGAACATTTTTTCATATTCGAAAAACCATTTTCAAATTCACGGATATTTTCTAAATTCAAGATTTTCTAAAACATTTTCTGTAATTCGAAAGATTGTTTGGAATGAAGAACATTTTTCAAATCTATGCTAAAATCAAGGATTTTTTAAAGTTTTGAACATTTTCTTTGATATTTATAAAAGATGGGAAAAAATTTCGATTTCATGAATATCTTTTGAAAATCATGAACATTTTAAAACCCGGGAACGATTTCCAAGTTCATGAGCATTTTAAAACCCATGAGCTCGACTGCGTGGTCATGGCACTCGGCGTCGCGGAACGAGGGCCAGTTAGGATGAGCAGATAGAGGAGGGAGTGGGAGAGGAAGTGCGGCGCGAGGTGGTGCTCACCGGTGGCGTCATGAGGCGAGTCAACGTCAGCGGAGCAGAGGAGATCCTCGGCGGCGGCAAACGGGCCGCCAGGCCAGCTAGCCTTTCTCTCTGTGTGAGAACAACGAGAAAGGAGGAAGAAGAAGTGAGTCGGGGATGGATAAGGTGGCTTGTCATCCTGTGTCTCGCACGCTCGCAATGACCAGTTCCTAGTGCGAGCGAAGGTAAAACATGGCGTGGCAAGCAGTTATGCTTCAAGATTCATGCAGCTGATCTAACGGCAACCAACGCGTTAGCTGGGAACGGCCTAAAAACTGCTACTCCGCATGAAAAAAAAAACATTTCCGAAAATAATGAGATTGCTACCATACTCATCACCTGCATGAACGACGAGCCGTGTCGCTTTAGAAGGAAGAAACTTTCCGTGTGGTTCAATTTTCCCTTTGCCGTCAGGTGTGCCAAAGTGCCAAATCCAAACTTGTCTCGATCCTCTGCGCTCTCGCTATCCTCGAAACCGGCCGCAGAGCACACGGAATCCTCTCTAATCCAAATCCCAACATGTCACCACCACGCATGTGGACAGTATGCATTGCAATCCGCACGGAACAGCGGAGGTGATTTTTGACTGTTCGCTACGCGCAGCCCGCACGGTGGATGGCGACGGCAGATGATCCCACCCGCCCAAGGGTAAACTTCGTCGCAATCGCCGGATCAAACCAATTCTTCATATTATTGCATTGAGAACCGACGGAACATTAAAATTGGTTTATTGATTCCTACTATATGTAATGTATACATGATGCTACTGGTACACTGCTACTACTACACCGCTGCGATTTGCACGCCCGTATAAACTGCTTTCACATACTCGCAGCGTTCATACAATTTCACTTGGAGAAGAAGAAGAAGAAGCAGAGAGACAAAAGCTACAGAAGCAGTAAAGGACGGCCGCTAGCTACCACGATTCGATTCCTGACTTCAGGCGATGGCGACGGCTCGGGAGGCCGGCGCCGGCGAGCTGAAGTTCCGGTGCCGGAAGGCTGCGTCCTCTGCTTCCGCGCCGTCGTCGCTGCCGCCGTCGTCGAAGTTGAGCGCGTAGCTGAGCGGGTCGTACCTGAACTCCCCCGCGGCCGCCACACGCCTCCTCCACCTGGTCCTGACCCCGCTTTGCGGCCTCTCCCCGCCGCTACCTGGCGAGGACGGCGAGCAGAAGCAGCCGCAGACGGTGGTCCGCAGCTTGTGGCGCAGCGACGTCGGCGAGTAGGGCGAAGTGGAGGACTCCACGGCGTCCATGGAGTCTGCCTTGGTGCGTGTGTGCTTCAGCTGGAGTAGAAGCTAGAGATGGATGTGGGTTGTGACAGTGTGCTCTGCTGCTGGAGAAGGAAGGCGGAGTTGGGCGGGACTAAATAGGAGGGGCAGAAAAGACGGATAAGGACAGCCGGCCACGGCGTGAAGGGCAAGAGACGCGGGGAAGCAACCAACCAAAGCTGCTATCGCCGTAGCGCACGCGTGCCGTTAGACGTGAGGGTGTTGTCGGGATTTGGCACGTCTCTGGGCTTCGGAGCCGTTGGGACGGGAGGGAGGAGGGCGACGGCAACGGTCGGTCTTCGTGCAAGCTGTCACAGTGTGTGCCGAGAGAGACAGCTGACCGTGGCAGCAACGGTAACAGCGGTAGCTTAGCTGCAAATGGAACTCAGACCTTCGTTCAGTGCACTTGAAGGCTTTGATTGTCTTTTGTTTACCGTGTATGATTGGCCGTTGTTGTCTTTCTGTTAGACTGTATTTACATGTGTATATTGTAACGTTGTATACCACCTCATTATATATATATGTGATAGGCCATTCCTAAAGGGTTGTGCCGGTTCCTCCCAAAGCCTATTGTCTTACATGGTATCACGCTAGGTTACGTCCGCTTCCGCCTAAAAACCATAAACCGATGCCGCCGCCGCCGCCGCCATCGCCGTCGCCCGACTGCTATGACGTCCGCCGCTGCGTCCGGCTCCACCGCCACCGGTTTTCTGCCGGCCTCCCTCGCGACACTTCTCTCGAGGCCGCTGGATGCCGCCTCCCTTCAGGCGCCGATTGGGACATGGAGCGTCGGCTCCCTCTTCGCGCTCCCGCCGGCTGCTACTTCGCCCGGGCAGGCGCTTGTGGCCCACACCGCCGCCGCCCCGTCAACCGCGGCTGTCGCGCCCTCGGCCACTGCGCCGCTGGTGGCGGAGGACGACGCGCTGGCAGGCTTCGCGGCGTCAACCGCGGCCATCGCGCCCTCTGTCACCGCGCCGGCTGCCCCTCTGACTGTCTCCACGGTGGTCTCACCTCAGCCAGTCTCCTCGATGGGATCGCAGCCGCCGCCGCCGTTTCACTTCGGCCATCTCATCATCATCAAGTTGTCGTCGGACAATTACATCTTCTGGCGCGCGCAGGTTCTTCCGCTTCTTGGGAGTCATTATCTGCTTGGCTATGTCGACGGCTCTCTCCCTTGCCCTCCTGCGCTGGTTGACAGCGTGCACGGTCCGGTCTATAATCCGGCTCACCGTGTCTGGACAGGGCAGGATCAGGCGAACCTCTCCTCCATCCAGGGGTCGCTCTCTCCGGCCGTTGCTGGGCTTGTTGTCTTCGCCAAGACGTCCCACGAGGCATGGACTATTCTTGAGCGCTCGTTTGCGGCACAGTCACAGGCTCGTGTATCTGGGCTCCGTCGCCAACTTGGGAAGTGTCAGAAGCTTGACTCCACCGCCACTGAGTTCTACAACAAAGTCAAGAGTCTCGCCGACACGCTGGCCTCCATTGGACAGCCCCTCACCGACTCCGAGTTCAACTCGTTTATTGTCAATGGTCTTGATGAGGAGTATGACGCCCTAGTCGAGATCATCAATGAGAGAGGCAACTCCACGCCCATGCCAGCACACGAGGTCTTTTCACGCCTCCTGCTTACTGAGCAACGAGTCGAGACGCGCCGATCCAGGGGCAACGGCGCCCTCTCGGCAAACGCCGCCACCAAGGGTGGTCGCTCCTCTGCTTCATCCAGGGCTCCTTCGGGGCAGTCACCACCACCCGCCTCGGCCCTTCCTCCTACTGCGACGCTACCAGGGGCTGGCGGTCCACGTGTGTGCCAGCTTTGTGGTCGCGATGGGCACTGGGCCTCGAAGTGTCACAAGCGCTTCCAGCGGGGTTTTCTTGGTCTCGGCAATGACGGGAAGGATACACGCAACTTTGCTCGTCAGGTCGCCATGGCTGATCGTCCGCCGCCGCAGAAGCCACAGGGACACACTCAGTCCTACTCCATTGATCCCCACTGGTACATGGACTCTGGGGCGACAGAGCACCTGACCAGTGAGATGGGGAAGCTTCACACTCGTGAACCCTACCATGGCTCCGACAAGATCCACACCGCCAATGGAGCAGGTATGCACATCTCTCATATTGGTCAAGCATCACTTCTCACTAGACATGCCAATAGGAGTCTTCAACTTCGCAATGTTCTTCGAGTTCCATCCGTGACACGTAATCTTCTTTCAGTTCCTAAACTCACTCGTGATAATAATGTGCTTTGTGAATTTCATCCTTTTGATCTTTTTATTAAGGATCGGGGCACGAGGGACATTCTTCTTAGTGGGCGGCTCTGCCAAGGTCTCTATCGTCTGGAGCATCCTGGCGTCGCTCGCGTCTTCAGTGGAGTTCGGGTATCTCCGTCACAGTGGCATGCTCGTCTTGGTCACCCGGCCACACCTATTGTCCGGCATGTTTTGCGTCGTCATGAGCTTCCTAGTGTGTCTAGTAATAAAGATGTAGCAGTGTGTGATGCTTGTCAGCAGGGGAAGAGTCATCAACTTCCTTTTTCGGAGTCCAGTCGTGAGGTGAAACATCCTTTAGAACTTGTGTTTTCAGATGTATGGGGTCCTGCTCAGACTTCTGTTAGTGGTCATAATTACTATATCAGTTTTGTTGATGCTTACAGCCGCTTTACCTGGCTTTATCTTATCAAACGTAAATCTGATGTGTTTGACATTTTTGTTCAGTTCTAAAAACATGTTGAACGCCTTCTCAAGCACAAAATTGTTCATGTTCAGTCGGACTGGGGTGGCGAGTATCGCAACCTCAACTCCTTCTTTCAGTCGCTTGGGATCACTCACCGTTTAGCATGTCCACATACACATCAGCAGAATGGTTCAGTAGAACGTAAGCATCGTCACATTGTTGAAGCTGGTCTGACTCTTTTGGCCCATGCATCTGTTCCGTTTCGTTTTTGGAGTGATGCTTTCACCACTGTATGTTTTCTCATCAATCGTACTCCCACTCGTGTTTTGAATATGAAGACTCCCATTGAAGTTCTCCTTAATGAACAACCGGACTACACCTTTCTCAAGGTGTTTGGGTGTGCTTGCTGGCCCCATCTCCGTCCATATAACAAGCGTAAGCTCGAGTTTCGTTCCAAGAAGTGTGTTTTTCTTGGTTATAGCTCTCTTCATAAAGGATACAAATATCTTCATGTGCCCACTAATCGTGTCTACATCTCTCGGGATGTTGTGTTTGATGAGCATGTTTTTCCATTTGCCAAACTCCCTGTGTCCACTACCGAGCCACCTGTCATGCATTCATTCTCTGTTGCTTCTGACCAATTTGATGATGTTGCATATTCTCCTCTATTGTTGCCTAACCATGGTGCAGGCACTGGTCGTGGGGCTCGTTTGGAGATTCTGGAAGTGCCATCTTCCTCTTCGTCGCCATCGCCTTCATCCTCGGCACCTTCTGTTGTGCATGAGGAGCACATGGCGCCCCTGCATGGCCTCGGTTTCCGTGCTCATGCACGGCCGATCGACGTCCTGGCCCGGTCGCCTCTGGCTTCTGGGCTGCCTTCGCCATCGTCGCGCCCTGCAACCCCGCCGACTGGGCCGGCCTCCTCGGTCCCCGTCTCGCCCAGGGCGTCGGGGCAGTCATCACCAGGCCTGGCCTCGCCCGCCCCTGCCTCGCCAAGGGTGTCTGGGCCCTTCTCATCAGGGCCGGCCTCGCCTGCTCTCGCCTCGCCAAGGCCGTCTGGGCCGGTGTCACCGGAGCTGGCCTCGCCCACTCTCGGTTCGCCCATGGCCTCTGAGCCCCTGTCGTCGGGCCAGTCTTCGTCATGCAGCCCGGAGTCGTCTGTCCCGAGCTCGCCTGAGGTGATTCCTGCATCTCCGGCGACCGTCACGTCTCCGTCACCTTCGCCTCCGCCGGCTCCTGCTGCTGCTCTACGTCCACATACGCGCAGTCGGAGTGGCATTTTTCAGCCTAAGCAACGTCACGATGGCACAGTTGCTTGGTTAGCGGCGTGCATGTCTGCTGCTCTCGCAGATCCATCCTCTGAGCCACGCACGTATCAAGCTTCTATGCGCATTCCTCATTGGAGAGAGGCCACGGAGCAGGAGTATCAAGCGCTTCTTCGCAATCAGACATGGACTCTTGTTCCTCCACAATCACGGGTAAATGTCATTGATTCCAAATGGGTTTTCAAAGTGAAGAGGCATTCTGATGGGTCCATTGAGCGCTATAAGGCTCGTCTGGTTGCTCGTGGTTTTCGACAGCGTTTTGGACTTGACTATGAAGACACCTTCAGTCCAGTGGTCAAGCCTACTACCATCAGACTTCTTCTCTCTCTGGCTGTTACTCGAGGTTGGTTTCTTCGTCAGCTTGATGTTCAAAATGCTTTTCTTCATGGTGTCTTGGCGGAGGAGGTTTACATGCGCCAGCCTCCGGGTTTCTCTGATCCGGATCGCCCTGATCATCTCTGTCGTCTGTCCAAGGTAATTTATGGTCTGAAGCAGGCTCCTCGTGCTTGGCATGCTCGTCTTGCAATGGCTCTTCGTGCTCATGGTTTTGCATCATCAACTGCTGACTCCTCATTGTTTCTTCTTCAAAGGCCTGAGGTTACTATGTACTTGTTGGTCTATGTAGATGATATCATTTTGGTCAGCTCCTCTCAGTCGGCTGCTACTGCGCTTGTTCGCTCACTTGGTGCTGATTTTGCGGTCAAGGACCTTGGGAAGCTTCATTACTTTCTTGGTGTGGAGGTTACTTCTCGTGCTGCTGGCCTTGTTATGACGCAGAAGAAGTACTCTCTGGATTTGTTGCAGCGAGCTGGAATGCTTAAGTGCAAACCGACGACTACACCCATGTCTACCACTGATAAGCTCAATGCTGTTGATGGTGTGCTTCTTTCTTCTTCTGATGCGACAGAGTACAGGAGTATTGTTGGTGGGCTCCAGTACTTGACGATCACGCGACCAGACATTTCCTATGCTGTTAACCGAGTCTGCCAGTATCTGCAGTCACCCCGTGGCACTCATTGGTCTGCTGTTAAGCGGATTTTGCGCTATATTCGTTTCACGGTGGCTCATGGTTTGCATATTCGGCCGTCTGACTCTGGTTGTCTTTCAGCATATTCTGATGCAGACTGGGCTGGCAATCCGGATGACAGGCGATCCACGGGGGGTTATGCTGTCTTCTTTGGCTCTAACCTGATTGCCTGGAGTGCTCGGAAACAGGCTACTGTCTCGCGTAGCAGTACTGAGGCTGAGTATAAGGCTGTGGCCAATGCCACATCAGAGATCATCTGGGTACAGTCCTTGCTTCAGGAGTTAAGTATACCCCAATCACAGCCTCCTGTTCTTTGGTGTGATAACATCGGTGCTACATACCTTTCTGCAAATCCGGTATTCCATGCCCGAACGAAACACATTGAAGTTGACTATCACTTTGTGCGTGAACGTGTCTCTCAGAAGCAACTACAGATCAAGTTTATTTCTTCCAAGGATCAACTTGCTGACATCTTCACCAAGCCATTGCCTTTGCCACAGTTTGAGACTTGCAGGTGTAATCTTACCCTTCTAAATTCATTAGAAAGTGGCTAAGATTGAGGGAGGGTGTTAGACTGTATTTACATGTGTATATTGTAACGTTGTATACCACCTCATTATATATATATATGATAGGCCACCCCTAAAGGGTTGTGCCGGTTCCTCCCAAAGCCTATTGTCTTACACTTTCAAGTGTCAAACAGCTGCTACTCTTATTTTTATCCCTCAAAGAGACAGTTGGCACTTTTCCCTCTTTTGGAGATCAACATCTGATGCTCACGCGGACGTACGCCGTAGCTCCATTCACGTACTGCGTTCGCATCATACAGAAAAAGAGCATGATAAAAAGCACTGACACGGCCGAATCGATGGATGTGAAGGCCGACCGAATCGGATGCCAAACCTCCCGGCCGGGTGAAAGGTCTCCTGTCGTGCGGCCCGCGCTGACAGACGGACGGAGAGGATCGAGGCATTTTAATTCCCGTGACGGTGAATGTTTCAGCTTGAGCACGTGAATGTTTCAGCTTGCGTGCTGCCATCCATCAGAGGGGCCTCAACTGATCTGATCGATCCGGAGATGGTGCTGTGCCCATTAAATCAATCACTCCATGCTCTTGCAAAGGTCGGAGGCTCGGACAATATACCAGAGGAGATATCAGGTGATACGGGAGCTTCTGTGCTCCCATGCTACGATGCGAGCTAAACAATTGGATCTAACATCCAACAATCAGCTGAGGAGCCCAGATACATTTGCAAATAGTCCTCAAAAAAATTCATAAACCCAGGTCCACATCCCCTGAAGCTGACCGTTGGATGTGAGATCCAATGGTCGAGTTGGCATCGTAGCATGGTAGCACAACAGCTACCGTATCACCTGATATTTCCTCCAATATGTCAAACTCAACCTTTTTTTAACCCTCAGTAGAAATTTTTCTAACCAGGCAAGTTAGATCGTCACAGACTGAGAAGGGTAATTTGAACACTCCCATTACATTAGCCTAGATTTGATCATAACCTCTCTGGCCGCCAACGAGAGCGTTCAAATGTTGTGTCCAAGTCAGCTGGTTTCCGAAAGAGTAACCTACACATGAATAGACTGTTGCAACCCATCTAAAAAGCGAGTAACATAGTGCAAAGCAACATGGGCTATCTCACAGGCAGATAACTTATCATATAATTTAGATAATCACTCAACATAATCTTCTAATGTACTTGTCTGGGTATTATGAAACATTATTTGAATGAGTACCAATGTTGATTGCAACCGAGAAGGGGCTGACATGATTTAGACCATGTGGCTTTGGGAGAACAGTGTTGCACAGATTCAAGCCAACCGGCGGCAGGTCCTTCAAACCAAGAAGAAGCTAGTGGAATCCACTGTTGAGGAGGTGAGTTCCATTGCTAGAAGTAGCCATCCCAACGATTTTTCCACAAACAAGAATTTGTACAATCGAAACGTTGAAGCTCAACATGCGGAGCAGTGACAAATTGATCAAAACTCTCTCTATGTAAGGAATCCGGATGGGGAGAATTTCTTTTTTTTGGGGGGGGGGGGGTAAGTTGGCTCACGGGCACCTTTGATCGGAGTAGGAATATAAGCATATACCTCCCGTTGGTGATCCTTACCAAATCCAGTGACGGCGGCGGGAGCCTCCGAGGCCGCGGCGGCAGGCGCCCCCATGCCAGCCGGATCTCCTCGAGCTTCAACATCGCCATCGATGTGGATCTCGCCAATATCGACACTAAAATCATCACGAACTCCTTCTAGCTTGGCGAAGAGTCCATTCAATTTAGTAGAACTTCCATCGAACATCTTGCTGACTTCCCTAATGGTCGTTGTGCGCTGATACTCAAACTTGCGATCAATGTCGTCTTCGAAGCCACTCCAAAGCATATCATAGACGCGCCTCCCTTCTGTTGTCGACTCCTCCATCGCCTCTTGTCGCCGGTGAACCTTGCACGGGTGTAATCGCTGTGGCCCCGCAGCGCTTGGAGTCCAGGACACAACTCTAAATACCATATTGTTAACACTACTAGTTGAGCTATGGGGTCATGACCATGTTGGATTGAATTCGAGCTTGGATTTGCATTTGAGAGCAATTTTGTCCAGCCTTCCTCACCTCTGTTCTAAGATTACAAGCCGGTCGAATGGCCTTTCTTCTCCTCCAACTTCTCATCTCTACGGCTAGCTAGTTTATAACAGGTAAACAATTACAGGGTTAATCGATCCATTCGCGGCCTGCAAGCCAGGCTGATGGCCAAACAACTCTCTTGGGCCGGGCCACCTGCCCATTTCCTTCATTTTGGATCCTCGTTGGCAGTTGGAGACCTGACAATGCAATCCGGTGGGAGGGAGGTTTACGGAACAGCGGAGATGATATATACCGTGCATGTACAACGACCGGCCGAACTCTACTTGGGGTGAACACGGAACAGGGGTGGAGGCTGAGGCTGGTCGTATAGTCTCGTTTGAATGCAACCGCGGCTCGCCCCTGTATTTCAGTAAGAAAAGGACGTGCAGAGGAAGATTTTTCTTCGGGCGAAAGCTCCACCCGTGACAAACTGCACGAGCGGATAGTCCTTGAGATTCGTTTCGCGCTCGCGTGTGTGGTTGGTTCGATATTTTGGACTGGCTTATCCTTTGCAAATCACCGTCGTCGCTGCTGCCGTCGTCGAAGTTGAGAGCGTAGCTGAGCGGGTCATAGCGGAATTCCTCCGTGGCGGTCACGCGTCGCCTCCCCTCAGATGGGACCAACACAAACAGAAGACGCACGAGAGACGAGAGACATCCCGTGCGTGTTCCACGCGCACAATGCACATCTCTTACGGTACAGAGCTTCACTAGGGTAGCGCTAGGTAGGTTCAGGCTTGAGCACGTGAAAAACTGCTTCCAGCTCGCGTAGGCACGTACGTGGTGGCGCCACCATTCATTTCGATCTCATCTCATCATGATCGAGTACTACTAGACTAGAGCCAGTGGTATGCCCAGTTGCCCATGATCAATCTATCGTGATAAGGATCGATTCGTCACACCATTTATCAACAAAACAAAACAAAGCGTCCCTCCCTTCCCTTGAGAGACAATCTACTACGGGTATTGCAAATAAATTAACCACCCAGCAGTCCACGGCAAAACCACATGCGATAGGATGGGAATGGTAACCATCCACCCATGGTGCATCACATACTAAACCTTTTTTTTTTAACTCCTCCACCCTTGGTGGTTATCTAATGCCCTAGTTAACTTAGGCTTTCTTGGTGCCCCACGTACGTACGGGGCACGTCAACACCATTTCATTCATGTATAACAATCCTGCATACCATTTTTTAGGCAAAGACAAAACAGGGATAACCAGGTAGGCCCTAGCGGAGCCCCGTGACACAAGTGCCAACAATCTTCTCCTCTCACTGTCATAGCCGAAACAAGCTTCTCAAAACTGTGCCATGTCTTGCGCCCTCATCTTACAACACACGGTATCACAACTGCTGTTTAAAACTTCAAATTCCAGAGTGACGCTCTTAATTTCGGCAGGGAACAGCCACACCCACACGGCCACACCAACTGAATCCCGATCCAGACGCAGCAAAGCAACAACAACATAGTTCTCACAGATATGAGCCATGAGCAGCCCTGACAAGTAGACGAGGCGAGCCATGTTAGAGCATTACTAGTAGTACCCCTAAACCCTCATAAATAATCGCTTTTTTGCGGGTTGCAACAAAAAAAACGCAAAGACTAGAACCCCTAAACCCTCAAACTCTCAAAAAAAGTAAGGGTCCAACCCTCAAACCCAATTTCGAACCGTAGAAGTGAGGGTTGGAGGGGGGCGCTCGACCCCAGCCCGCACTCCCTTCCCCTGTCGCGTGGGAGGGAAGTTTCCCGTCCCCAACCTCCCGCTTCCTCCCTCCCAAGCCGCCGGCCGTCGCCCGCCGCCAATCCGGCCGGCCCCCCGCCTCCCCTCGACGCCGCCGCCGTCCCGCCCCTGGGCCACGCTCCCCGTC
>NC_041392.1:710201995-710241955 GCF_002162155.2 Triticum dicoccoides
GGTAGACTACGGGTATCTCCGAAAGTGTCTGTTGGGTGACATGGATCAAGACTGGGATTTGTCACTCCGTATGACGGAGAGGTATCACTGGGCCCACTCGGTAATGCATCATCATAATGAGCTCAGAGTGACCAAGTGTCTGGTCACGGGATCATGCATTACGGTACGAGTAAAGTGACTTGCCGGTAACGAGATTGAACGAGGTATTGGGATACCGACGATCGAATCTCGGGCAAGTAACATATCGATAGACAAAGGGAATAGCGTACGGGGTTGATTGAATCCTCGACATCGTGGTTCATCCGATGAGATCATCGTGGAGCATGTGGGAGCCAACATGGGTATCCAGATCCCGCTGTTGGTTATTGACCGGAGAGTCGTCTCGGTCATGTCTGCTTGTCTCCCGAACCCGTAGGGTCTACACACTTAAGGTTCGGTTACGCTGGGGTTGTAGGGATATGTATATGCAGTAACCCGAATGTTGTTCGGAGTCCCGGATGAGATCCCGGACGTCACGAGGAGTTCCGGAATGGTCCGGAGGTAAAGATTTATATATGGGAAGTCCTGTTTCGGGCATCGGGACAAGTTTCGGGGTTATCGGTATTGTATCGGGACCACCGGAAGGGTCCCGGGGGTCCACCGGGTGGGTCCACCTGCCCCGGGGGGGCACATGGGCTGTAAGGGGGTGGCCTTGGCCTAATGGGCCAAGGGCACCAGCCCCACATAGGCCCATGCGCCTAGGGTTTAAGGGGACAAGAGTCCTAGGAGGGCAAGGCACCTCCTAGGTGCCTTGGGGGGGAGGGAAACCTCCCCTTGGCCGCCGGCCATAGGAGATTGGATCTCCTAGGCTGCGCACCACCCCCCTTGGCACCCCTATATATAGTGGGGGAGAGGAGGGACTTCATACCTGAACGCCTTGGCCTTTGGTTGCCTCCTTCTCCCTCCCTAACACCTCCTCCACCTCCATAGTGCTTAGCGAAGCTCTGCCGGAGTACTGCAGCTCCATCAACACCACGCCGTCGTGCTGCTGCTGGTGCCATCTCCCTCAACCTCTCCTCCCTCCCTTGCTGGATCAAGAAGAGGAGACGTGGCTGTTCCGTACGTGTGTTGAACGCGGAGGTGCCGTCCGTTCGGCGCTGGTCATCGGTGATTTGGATCACGTCGAGTACGACTACATCATCACCGTTCTTTTGAACGCTTCCGTGCGCGATCTACAAAGGTATGTAGATGCATCTGATCACTCGTTGCTAGATGAACTCCTAGATGATCTTGGTGAAACGAGTAGGAAAATTTTTGTTTTCTGCAACGTTCCCCAACAGTCTCTGGGGCCGTCTGATCCACCCCCCGCGCCGGTACCGTCCGGCTACCACCTCGCCTCGCCGGCTTCCCCCGACGCCTCGGTGGCGGTGGACGTCTCCTCCCCGGCCTCCACGCACCCCCTCCGACGGTGGCGTACTCCAGGAGGCCCCGCTCCACCTCGACGCCAGTGACGTCCTCTCGCCGCAGCGCCCGCCTGGAGGCGGCGCGGCCGGGCGACTCCCCTGCGCCTTCCGTCGCCGAGCGGGCGGAGCTCCGCGCCGCGGTCCGGAACCTCGAGTCAGGTGCGGACCCCGCCCCTCCCGGTTCTTCTCGTTGCTCCTTTTCTGCTCTCGAGGCCGCTCCTCTCGGCCACCTCGCTAAGGTGGCCAATGACTCGACCATTGTCTTCAGGGGGGAGGTCGGTCCCCCCTTAGATCAGATCGCGGCCATTAGGGCCCGGGAGATCCTCGACAGCAGGCTGGCTGAGACTCGTGCCCGCCTGCTTCGGCCCCCGGAGGGCCCGCCCTCCACCCCCGCGGCTCCGGCTCCTCCGGTGGCCGACGGGATTATCCGTGGACGCACTCGGTCTCGCACGGCCGCCCTTCGCGCGCAAAGCGCCTCTCGTGTCTTGGGGTCAAGCAGACCCTCGATGGGGGTTTAGATGCGGGCCCTCTTCTGGAACCTCCGCGGCTTCGGCCATGATGGTCGTCGCTGCCAGCTCATCGAGTACATCCGGGAAGAACACATTGACATCGTGGCCATCCAAGAAACCCTTCGCTCCGAGTTCACCCTGCCGGAGCTTGAACACCTGAGCCCCCACCTCTTCGCTTGGCACTGGCTCCCTTCTAGTGGGACCTCAGGCCACTCGGGTGGCATCCTCTCAGGGGTTAAGGATGCCACATTCGAGGTGGGAGGCATGGATAGAGGGGAATTCTTCGTTAGTATGGAGATCTTCGAGCGTGCCCTGAACTTCAAATGGGAGGTCATTGTTGTCTACGGACCGGCGGATCACCGCCGCTCCCCGGCCTTCCTTGACGAGTTGCAGCTGAAGATTTCTAACTCCCCCCTCCCTGTTTTAGTGGGAGGCGACTTCAATATCATCCGATCCCCGGATGAGAAGAATAATTCCCGGATTAATTTTCCCCGGATGCAATTATTCAACGATTGGATCGCGGAGCTGGGGCTCCGCGAGCTTGACCGGACAGGTGCCAGGTTCACTTGGACCAACTAGCAATCTGTCCCGACACAATCCGTGCTGGATCGTGTCCTAGTGTCCCCGGAGTGGGAATTGCGTTGCCCCTTGGCATCGCTCCGGGCGGTCACCCGGATTGGCTCCGATCATGTCCCCTTCTCCTCTCCACCGCCGACGAGCGCCCCCCCTCCCTGCCGCGGTTCCGATTCGAGCTCTTCTGGCTCAACCAAACCGGCTTCCGGGAGGCCGTCGTCGCCCGCTGGATTTCCGCTAGGTCGGCGCCCCATCGCTCCATGTCCGCTGTCGACTCATGGCACTTTTGTGCCAAGCTTGCCCGCCAGTTCATGAAGGGTTGGGGGGCTAACCTTGGCCGGGACCTTAGAGAGCGCAAGAAGACCATCCTGATTGCTATTCAAGCTCTGGATGCTCGCGCGGACTCGACCGGGCTCTCCTCGGATGAGTGGATGCTACGTTACAAACTGGAGGACCAGCTCTCCACCATCTACACGGATGAGGAGGCCTACTGGCGCTTGCGTGGTACCCAGAGGTGGGTGCTACAGGGCGATGCCAACACCGCCTATTTCCACGCGGTCGCGAACGGCCGACGCCGTCGCAACTCCATCCACTGCCTGTGGGATGGAGACTCGCCGTTAGTTCTCCCCGCGGCCATCCGCTCTCATGTGGATGGCTTCTATCGAGCCTTATTTACCCCCACCCCACGCGGTGGGGCTAGTCTCGCCCCCGACATTTGGTCGGGCGCGCACGTAGTCTCGGTTGAAGCCAATGCGGTTTTGGTTGCCCCCTTTAGCGAGGACGAGGTCCTCGCTGCCATTAAGGGGATGAACCCCTCCTCGGCCCCGGGACCGGACGGTCTACCAGTGTCTTTCTTCAAGACGTTCTGGCCTACCATCAAGCTTGAGGTCATGGCTCTCTTTGAGGAATTCTACTCGGGCTCCATGGACCTGGGGCGCCTTAATTATGGGGTTGTGACCCTCATCCCCAAGGTCCCGGGCGCCTCCGATATTCGCCAGTTCCGCCCCATCATAGTGCTTAATGTGATTTTTTGGATCCTGGCTAAAGGGTGTGCCAATAGGGTGACCCTCCTTGCGGACTCAATCACCCACCCGAACCAATCCGCCTTCATTCAAGGCCGATTTATCCTGGATGGGGTGTTGGTGTTCCACGAAGTCCTCCACGAGGTCCGCCTGAAGCGCCATAGGGCGGTCTTTCTTAAGCTGGACTTCCACAAAGCCTACGACATGGTGCACTGGCCATTCCTGAGGGAGGTCCTGCTCCGCAAGGGCTTCGATGACCGTTGGGTGACTCGCGTCATGCAGCTCGTCTCCTGTGGTCGGACTGCGGTGAACATCAACGGCGACATTGGGCCCTTCTTCCCTACCCTTTGCGGGATCCGGCAGGAAGATCCCTTCTCGCCGTTCTTGTTCAACATGGTCGTGGATGCCCTGGCCGCCATCTTGGATAAGGCCACGGCTGCTGGGCATATTCGAGGCCTTGTCCCGCACCTTGTTGGAGGGGGAGGTGTTTCCCTTCTCCAATACGTGGATGACACCATTATTATGGTCGAGGGTTCCGCCCTAGAGATCTCCAACCTGAAGTTCCTTCTTCTGTGCTTCCAACAAATGTCGGGCCTCACCATCAACTTTGATAAGAGCGAAGTGATGGTACTCGGTTACCCCTCAGAGGACGCACAGTCCATTGCCGACCGACTTAACTGTCGGCTGGGTTCTTTCCCCACGACCTATCTGGGGATCCCCATTAGTGACACGCGCCTCACCGTGGCGGACCTCCGCCCCACGGTGACCCGTATGCAACATCGCGTAGAGCCCTGGAAAGGGCGTTGGCTGTCGAAGGCGGCGCGCGTGATCCTTATCAACTCCTCGCTAGCTAGCCTCTTGTGGTTCCTCATGAGCTTCTATAGCCTTCATGAAACGCTCCATCAGGAGGTCGCCAAATACCAGTCCAGATTCTTCTGGGCTGGGGAGGAGGGCAAGCAGAAATACCACATGGTCAGCTGGCCAGATATCTGCAAACCCAAGGACCAGGGCGGTCTTGGGATTCTGTCCTCTCGGCGCATGAACATCGCCCTCTTGACCCGCTGGCTCTGGCGCATTGCCAATGGGGATGGAGGCCTCTGGCTCACTATCATCCAGAACAAGTACCTGCGTGGACAGCCACTCGCGTTCTGCCAACGCTCTGGCGGTTCCCAGTTTTGGCAGGCCGTCGTCCAGCTGCTGCCGGTCTTACGTATAGGCACATCCATCTCGGTGGGCACTGGAGCCTCGACCTTGTTCTGGCTGGATAGATGGCTCGGAGATGCCCCTCTAGCCGCCTGGTTCCCCATCCTATTCGACATTGTAGTTGACCCTCGGGTCTCAGTCGAGGCGGCCCTTATTGACTTAGGGCGCCTCGCGTTCCGCCGCCCTTTTGGCCCCGCTGAGGTGGCTGCCTGGGATGTCCTCCTCCAGGACATCGCCCTCTTACCTATGGACGTGGCCGACTCTTCGGACGCCATCTCCTGGCGCCTAGATCCCTCCGGCTGCTTCTCCACTAAATCCCTCTACGCGGCTATTGCCCCCTCGTCAGCCCCGGAGCCCTTCGGTCTGATCTGGGACATCCGCCTCCCCCTAAAGATTCGGATCTTTCTTTGGCAATGGATCCGCGGCCGCCTCCCGACCGGCGTTGAGGTTCTTAAGTGCCATGGTCCTGGCGATGGAATGTGCCCCCTGTGTGGCACGGTAGAGGACGCTAATCACATCTTCTTCTATTGCTACACGACACAGTTCCTTTGGGCTTGTTTCCGCGAAACGGTTGGGGGACAGTGGTGCAACACCAACTTCCCTGACTTGCTTGCGGAAATTCAAGCCTCCCCCCCTCGCTACAGACATATTAGATGGCTCTGCGTCGGGGTTCTCGCCTGGACGCTGTGGATGGTTCGCAATAAGCTTGTCATTCAGAAGGTGCCCCTTCGGCGTGCTACTGACTCCATCTTTAAAATGTGTGGTTACTTGCAGATCTGGCGGCCGCTTAGTCGCCCTCAGGACCGGGACGCCATCAACAGACTCCTCACCGACCTCCGTTCGTTGGCCTTCCGCCTGGCGCCTCCGCTCCCGCCGCCACCCCCGGAGCCCGACTAGAGGATGTTTCCCTCCTGGCGCGGGTGCCTTTTTGTGTGTGTGTTGGGCTTGTTGAGCTGTGCCCTCAGCCGTAACCCTTGGTGCTTGCTTTTGTTTGGACTCTGTGTGCGTGTGGACTTTGTGTGTGTGTGGACCTGTTGGATGTTGGCTTTGGCATTGGCTTTATATATAAAGCGGGGCGTGAGCCTTTTTCGGTAGGATATTGAGAGAGCTTTCGGTGTTTTGCAAGCAAGGTTTGCCATAGTTCGTGGTCCAGCTCGGTTTTGGGACAAAAAAACCTTGATGAACATCATGAAATGTTGTGTGATTCTACACAACATGATCCTAGAGGATGAAAGAGGGTTAAACCTCCTTTGTTTCTATGACAATGTTGGTACCCGTGTGCAACCGGAAAGAAATCCTTCTCGCATACACGCTTTTCTTCAAGCACATCGTGAGATTGAGGATGCAACCACTCATGATCGGCTCCGGGATGATCTAATAGAGCACCACTGGCAGTTGGATGGGCGGCGGATTGGTCCATGATGTATCTTTGTTTTACTTTTCTCTGTCCTATTTGATTCGAACAATTATGTAATTTGCTCAAACATTGTTGTAATAATTTGAATGATTATTGTTTTATTCGGTGTTGTAATAATAACTAGAATGATTATTGTTTTATGTCAAATGTGATGGAATTTATGATATGTCATATGATGAAATGTGTGACATATGAAATGACAGTTTTAAAGGTTGGGGTTGAGGCAAAGACTAGAACCCTCAAATCCAACCCTTAAAGCAGTTTAAGGGTTGGGTTTGAGGGTTCTAGTCTTTGCCCCTGTTTTTCAACTTTTAAAAATGTTAAAAAGTGACACTTCTCAACCCTTAAAACTGCTACAAGGGTTTGAGGGTTTAGGGGTTCTACTAGTAATGCTCTTACACCAAGTGAGCCAACTGTATATTAAAACCATGCCTTCTTGTAGGTGAGGCGACCACATCTGCACGCACCAAGTCCATGCGACCGAAACCACAACTGCTTCGACCTCTGACGACGAGGGTGTTTATCTGACAATGACTGTGACCCATCGACTCTGTGCAACACAAGGCAGGAGTTAGTCCGGCATGCAGAAGGACTTTCAGTCCAGATTGTACACATTCTGTAGCTCAAAAAACAAGCAAGATGGGACGGGTTACAGGCAGAAGCAGGACATCATTTGTGTCCCATTGGTAATGTTGATCTTAGCTGAATTTGAAATGATGTAACTGTAACACTCAACTTTTATGTGCTTAGCGCCATAACTTGCGCAATGCACATTGGATCAATAGCCAGGTAGAGCCATGTATTTCAGCTTAACATTGGTAATGTTGATCTCAGCTTAACATAACAGCTCTCCTAAACGACAGCTAAGTTGTTTCAAGAGATTTTTTACGGCACATCATACTACCTCTGGAACCGAGTAATATTGGATCATCTCAGCCGTTAATTAGCGGGGTAGTTTCGTGTGTTTCCTAAAATTGATATCATCGCTTGTGTGCATCGGCCGCGGCCGACGGCTTGACCAATCGCCTGATCACATACGTCCTAGTAGTAGTACATCATGACACGATCAATCCACGTATTGTACATGATGATTTCCTCGGCCAAAAAGACCTCCTGTCCAAATTCAGCGCACGCTAGAAGGGACGCCGAGCCTCCACCATTGTCAGATGTCTCAGATCCAGAAAAGCACCATCACCAAAGAGGCTTTGTAAGTCGATAAACATGCCCACCGCAAAGCAGTGCGACACATGTCATTGTGGCATGTCGACCGGGAAACGCCCCGTGCTACCTTGGACCCAGACCCGTGGCATCCTATCGACGAGGTAGAAATCAACTTGGGGTGAATACAAAACATGAGTGAAAGCCGAGGCCGGTCGTAGTTTGAATGCAACCGCGATTTGCCCCTGTTTTTCTGAAAGAAAGGGAAGTGCAGAGGAAGATTTTTCTTAGCGCGAAAGCTCCACCCGTGAGCCGTGACAAACTGCACGACCTGGTTCTTCTTCGGAGTCGTTTGCTGTGTGTGTGGTTGGTTGGATATTTTTGACTGTTCAGTACTCGCTAATCCTTTGCAGCACCCTTTTACCCACGTAGAACTGTTTGTACATGGTTGGATACGCGCAGCCCACAGGGTGGATGGCGACGGCCGACGGGAGATGATTCCACCCACCACCAACCCATAGTGAACTTCCTTCACATCACAGTTCATCATCCAAAAGAAATTCCCGACCAAACCAATTCCTCATCTCCGTGTACACGTATCTGTTGGCTCGCATTGAGAATAGATGGAACAGTAAAATTGGACTGACTGATTCTTATATGTATATAAGTACATGATGCCATTGCTACTCCTCGCCTCGGTACGTTTCCCCGGCCGTATAAATAAACTGCTTTTACAGATGCAGTGATCCAGTCTCGCTCGGAGGAGAAGAGAAAACAAACAGAGAGACGGAAGCTAAAAGAAAAGTTAAAAGGGACGATCGCCACTACGGTTCAGGACTTCAGGCGATGGCGACGGCTCGGGAGGCCGGCACCGGCGAGGGAGGCAGGCGCGAGTTGAAGTTTCTGTGCCGGAAGGCGGCGTCCTCTGCGTCGGCGTCGCCGTCGTCGCAGCCGCCATCATCGAAGTTGAGCGCGTAGCTGAGCGGGTCGTACCTGAACTCCCCTGCGGCCGCCACGCGCCGCCTCCACCTGGCCCTGCCGCCCCCGGTGTGCGGCCTCTCCCCGCTGCTTCCCGGCGACGACGGGGAGCCGAAGCAGCCGCAGACGGTGGTCCGCAGCTTGTGGCGCAGCGATGGCGGCGAGTAAGGCGACGAAGACTGGACAGCGTCCATGGAGGCTGGCAGCCTTGGTACTGATGTGCTTGAGCTTGTAGGAGATGGAGATGCGGAGAGAACAGGCAGTCTCCTGTGTGAGCGAGGAGTGAGGAGGTGGGGATTGGCAATGGCTGGAATGGATGGAGAAGGAAGGTCGGGGACTAAATAGGGAGAAGAGAAAAGGACGGACAAGGATAGAGGGCGGCGACGGCGTGAAGGGCGAGGTACGCGCACGCCAACGCGGGGAAGCAAAGCAGCCGCTATCGCCGTAGCGCGCGCGAGCTGTTAGACAGACGTGAGGGTGTTTGGGAGATTTCGCGGGTCTGGTGGCTACGGAGCCGTTGGGGCGGGAGGTGGGCGATGGCAACGGTCGGTCCTCTCCTCGTGCAAGCTGTCGCGCGCACACAAGACGCTGACCGGTTGTAACGGTCACAACAGTGGAAGCTCAGAGCATCTAAAGCCGGTAAGGTCAGAGCCGGCCTCCCAAACTCGCCTCAAACGCCCGAGCAGCTGACCGGTGACAACAATCCGATCGAAACGGGCTTCAAACGCTTGGACTGACCGGCACCCCATTCAGCCTAAATATGGGGCAGATATGAGGCGGGGATGTAGGACTCGTCAGCCTGGCCTCACCATAAATTGCATCAAATCCATCAAACCCTTCCTCCTTCGCCGCCATCCTTCTACCTTTCCTGCGCCCGAGCCTCGCCGTCCGCCACCCTTGTTCTCCATTCTCACCATCGGTCCCGATCCACCGTCATAGATGTCGTCCAGCCCGTCTCTGACCGCCGCGATGGAGACTGCGTCCGCCTCGTCCCTTCCTCGACTCCGTCGTGCAAGGCAGACAACGTCGCTCGGAAGATGCGGCGACATCGACAGCGAGAGAGGGAAGCGGCGGCGGTGGCACAGGGAGGTGCGGACATGGATGAGTAGTTGCCCCCTCCCCTGCACCCTTTCCATCCAAGCGCCGAACCGGATTACGCCGTTAGACCACGTTGGCACAGAGGAGGATCCAACGGCCGCCTGGGCCATTCCGGAGAGCTTTTCGCCCACGCAGATGCCGACGGTGGACGTATGCCACTCGTTGCAGCTCGTTCGGCGAGGATGAGCACAGGCACCGGCGGCGTCCGGGCTGCCCATGCCTTGTTCGATGGAATGGTAGAACAAGAGTCGGTATGTTATTGCTTCTGTCCGAGTGTAGGAGGTACGAGGCGGCGAGGGCGGCAGCGGAGCAGGCGGAGCATGGTCTCGGAGCTGGCGGCATGGATGGCGTCCGACTAGTGATCTGATAAGCGAGTCATCCGTCACGCTCGGACATGGATTTCATTTTGGCATGTCTAGTTTGTTGAACTACGATTTGCTTTGCTTTGTTTTGAACTGTTGAATTTAGACAATTTGTACCGTATAATCGACGTGCATGGATTTGAGGATCCATATTTAAGGTATGCGGATGTGCGGCACAAGATATGAGGGACTG
This sequence comes from Triticum dicoccoides, assembly GCF_002162155.2. Lineage (NCBI taxonomy): Eukaryota > Viridiplantae > Streptophyta > Magnoliopsida > Poales > Poaceae > Triticum > Triticum dicoccoides. The sequence goes on from NC_041392.1 coordinate 710,211,951, forward strand.
CCGGCGCTACCACGGACCCGTCGGATTTGCCAAGTCGGGTTGTAGATGCTCAGAGCTTGGGTATGTACATGCATGATTATTGGCTTTTCATCTGTGATGACAAAATGTTAAGCATGATCGGCCGTTGTGGCTAGAACGATCGTGTCAAGCGTCAATCCAATACTCTTTTTTCTCTTTCGGGATCAACATCTGAAACTCACGCGGACGTACGACATACTTAGCTCCATTAATTAATTATTAATTACGTTCTCATCAGGCGGCAGAAGAGAAGAGGCTATACGAAAAGCACACGGCGGGCCGAAAGGAAGTGGAAAAAGGGATTCCGTCTTTTTTTGTACGGGCAGAAATGCATAAGAAATCGATGGACGCGAACGCCGGCGGAATCGGATGCTAAAACTTCCGGCCGGGTGAAAGGTTCCGTATCGTACGATCCGATCTGACGGACGGAGAGGATCGAGGCGTTTTAATTCCCGTGACGGCGAGTGAGCGCTCTGCTCGGTCAAAGCGCGCACCTCGATCGCCGGAGCAGAAAAATGTCCTTTCCGCCTCCGTACTGCCGGAATTTAGTTCATTTTGGGTAGCCCAATAACTATTTCAGAAATTTCTAATAAATCCTAAAAGTCCACTTAGTTCATTTGTGCAAGGTAAAGAATACTACTAAAATTTAGTCCCATATTGCTAGTTTAGTGGGAGTTGGACATTCTTATAAGGGAGGTTCTTTCCCCACTTGTATGAGCATGAGAACAACAAGAGGGATATCCACGCGCACTCCTCCGCCTCAGCACGACGCGCCGCGGGTTGCAGGAATGAGCCGAGCTGATGTCTAAATTTTTGCCAAGGCCTCCGAAACCGCACCTCTTTGAGTCATGTACGGGAGAAGGGTGATAAGGTTTTTGGGGAGCGCTCCGCGCGACTACTGACTGACTCCTTCGTCACGGACGCCCCGGACTCCGACGACTACTTCCCCGACGTCGACAACCTCCTCGACGACATGGCTGACGAGGACACCGACCCCAAGTCTAGTGCTACTGCTGCTACTGTCACGTGTGTGTTCTTCTTTCTGTTAGATATCCCGCCACAGTTTCTCGTACTACTACTTGCCCTAAATATGTTAGGTTCTACCTCATATATACAACTAGTTCTACTGTCTGCTATAGATATGATAAGCTACGGTTCATATATGCAGAAGCTATTTTTCTTCTCTCTGTCAGAACGCATGACTTGTTTTATCTTTATTATATTAGTCATGCTTTATCTAGTATTTCTTTTAATAAAATCATTCAATAAATTGCTCATATTTCCAACACGTACAACTGCAAGCGCCGTTGGTTTTCTGCTCGTGAAGGTTTTCTGCTCGCGCGGTGGCGCTATCCATTCATTTTCCTGCAGATGATCTGTGCTCATCTCATCTCATCTCATCAGCCTTCCACCACTGTTAGTGCTATGCCCATTTAATCAATCACTCCATGCTCTTGCAAAGCAGGAGCATTATTTTTTAATAAGCTCGGCCTCAGCCATGCTTGTTTTTCAGGCTTGGGAGACCTAGTGTTATGCCCAGTTGGCTATGATCTTATTTATCTATCTATCTATCTATCTATCTACCTATCGGCTGGGATAAGAATCGTTTCCTTGGTCACACCATCAACAAAGCCTACTATTGCTTTTGTAAAGAAATATAAAAACATTTAGCCCTGAGAAAAAGCATTTAGATCACTACTTTAGTGATCTAAACACTCTTATATTTCTTTACAAAGGAAGTACTAATCTAATGGTACTCCAGAAAATAAATAGAAAATCAACGAGCGGTCCACGACAAAACCACACGCGAGAGGAATGGCATCGACCTCACATGCTAAATCTTTCTTTAATTCCTACTTGCTGCATATCTAATCACGCGCTTTAGTTAACTTAGGCTTTCTAACAACGGGCCACGTCAACACGACGACACCATACACTGATGTATAATAATCCTGCATACCGTTGGCAAAGACACAACAGGGATAAGGCCGTCTAATATAACCAGATAGGCCCTAGTGGAGCCCTGTCACACAAGTGTCAACAATCCACTCAATGTCACTGCCAAAACAAGTAGCTTCTGAAAACTGTACCATGTTTTGCACCCTCATCTTACAAGCACTGTATCACAAACTGTTCTTTAAATTCCAGAGCCACATTCTTAGTTTCGGCAGGGAAAAGCCACACCCACACGATCCATGTTACATCGACTGAATCCCGGGTCCAGACAAATACAACATGAGAGGAACAACAAAAACAACAACAACACAGTCTACACAGGCATGAGCCAGCCAGCCAAAACTGTAGATTAAAATTGTCTTCTTGTAGGGGAGGCAACAACATCTGCACACGCCAGGTTCAGGCGACGGAGATCGCAACCTGTTCATCTGACAATGACTCGGATCCATCGACTCTGTGCAACACAAGGCATGAGTTAGTCAGGCGATGCAGAACAACTTTCAGCTTCGATTCTACATATTCGGTAGTTTAAAAAACAAGCTAGCTGGGACAGATTACAGTGGGGGCTATACTGTATATACAGAGTATTACACGCAGAAGCAGAACAACATTTGTGTCCCATTGGTAATATTGATCTCAGATCGATTTGAAATTTTGTAACTGTAAACGCAGCGTCATAACTTGCTCAATACACCTTGGATCCATAGCCAGGTAGATGCATGTATAATCTTAACATAACAGTTCTCCTAAACAACAGCTAAGCTATTTTTCAATCGGTGCAGAGTCAATTTTTTGTCTGTTAGATTTCGCGGCGTCTGCCCAAAAAACTGACCCGATTTTGAGAGGTCGAGCTGCTGGTAGGGGAAGGACAAAAGCGTCCGGCACCGGCAAAGGAGGTCAGTCTCCACTCCCGATTTGATCTACTTTTCTGTGAGTAAGGTGTGCCACTGTTGTCTTAATTTCGTGCACGGGAGCTCCATGGTTGGAGGGAGTTGAGATCTGTGGGTTTCATCAGTATGTAACTTCACTTCATCTGCATCCAGTTTGCATTTAGTCTGTCTTTTTTGCGAAAGTTTTCAGTTAATTTTTGAAACCCGTTTCTGGTACAACTCTCTGGCATCCATTCTTTTTAGGAACCTTGCCTTTTACATCGTCGATTTCTTGTCTATCCTTCATTCCAGAATCTCCAAGATGGCTGGTGCGTATATGCTCAAGTTCGGTATGTGAAATAGCCCGAGTGAAATCTGTATATGACATGTCTGTTTCCTGGCAAAGATGAACTTGATGGATGATTTTGAGACTCCTCTGCAAGTTTTTGTTGAGGAACGTAGTAGAAATTCAAAATTTTCTACGCATGACCAAGATCAATCTATGGAGTAATCTAGCAACGAGGGGAAGGAGAGTGCATCTACATATCATTGTAGATCGCTAAGTGGAAGCGTTCAAGTGAACGGGGTTGATGGAGTCGTACTCGTCGTGATTTAAATCACCGATGATCCCAGTGCCGAACGGATGGCACCTCCGTGTTCAACACACGTACAGCCCGGTGACGTCTCCTACGCCTTGATCCAGCAAGGGGAGAAGGAGAGGTTGGGGAAGACTCCATCCAGCAGCAGCACGACGGCGTGGTGGTGGTAGAGGAGCGTGGTACTCCAGCAGGGCTTCGCCAAGCACCACAAGAGACGAGGAGGGAGAGGGGTAGGGCTACGCCAAGAAGGAGATTGAATCGTGTCCATGGCAGCCCAAAACCTCAAGTATATATAGGGGGAGGGGAGGGGCTGCGACCCCACCTAGGTTTTCACCCCTAGGGGTGGCGGCCAGCCCTAGATCCCATCTAGGGAGGGGGGGCGGCCAAGGGGGGAGAGAGGGGGGCGCACCACTAGGTGGGCCTTAGGCCCATCTGAGCCTAGGGTTTGCCCCCTTCCACTCTCCCTTGCGCCTTGGGCCTTGGTGGGGAGGCGCACCAGCCCACCAGGGGCTGGTCCCCTCCTACACTTGGCCCATGCAGCCCTCCGGGGCTGGTGGCCCCACTTGGTGGACCCTCGGGACCCTTCCAGTGGTCCCGGTACATTACCGATAAAACCCGAAACATTTCCGGCGACCAAAACAGGACTTTCCATATATAAATCTTTACCTCCGGACCATTCTGGAACTCCTCGTGACGTTCGGGATCTCATCCGGGACTCCGAACAACATTCGGTAACCATGTATATCTATTCCCTATACCCTAGCGTCATCGAACCTTAAGTGTGTAGACCCTACGGGTTCGGGAACCATGCAGACATGACCGAGATAACTCTCCGGTCAATAACCAACAACGGGATCTGGATACCCATGTTGGCTCCCACATGTTCCACGATGATCTCATCGGATGAACCACGATGTCAAGGACTTAATCAATCCCGTATACAATTCCCTTTGTCTAGCGGTACGATACTTGCCCGAGATTCGATCGTCGGTATCCCGATACCTTGTTCAATCTCGTTACCGGCAAGTCTCTTTACTCGTTCCGTAACACATCATCCAGTGATCAACTCCTTGGTCACATTGTGCACATTATGATGATGTCCTACCGAGTGGGCCCAGAGATACCTCTCCGTTTACACGGAGTGACAAATCCCAGTCTCGATTCGTGCCAACCCAACAGACACTTTCGGAGATACCTTTAGTGTACCTTTATAGCCACCCAGTTACGTTGTGACGTTTGGCACACCCAAAGCACTCCTACGGTATCCGGGAGTTGCACAATCTCATGGTCTAAGGAAATGATACTTGACATTAGAAAAGCTTTAGCATACGAACTACACGATCTTGTGCTAGGCTTAGGATTGGGTCTTGTCCATCACATCATTCTCCTAATGATGTGATCCCGTTATCAATGACATCCAATGTCCATGGTCAGGAAACCGTAACCATCTATTGATCAACGAGCTAGTCAACTAGAGGCTTACTAGGGACATGGTGTTGTCTATGTATCCACACATGTATCTGAGTTTCCTATCAATACAATTCTAGCATGGATAATAAACGATTATCATGAACAAGGAAATATAATAATAACCAATTTATTATTGCCTCTAGGGCATATTTCCAACAGTCTCCCACTTGCACTAGAGTCAATAATCCAGTTCACATCGATATGTGATTAACACTCAAGGTCACATCCCCATGTGACTAACACCCAAGAGTTCTGGGTTTGATCATGTTATGCTTGTGAGAGAGGTTTCAGTCAACGGGTCTGCAGCATTCAGATCCGTATGTACTTCGCAAATTTCTATGTCATCTTGTAGATGCAACTACTACGCTACATTTGGAGCCATTTCAAATAATTGTTCTACTTGGAGCTATTCTAAATTGTTGCTCCATTATATGTATCTGGTATCTCTACTCAGAGCTATCCGGATAGGTGTTAAGCTTGCATCGACGTAACTCTTTACGTCGAACTCTTTATCACCTTCATAACCGAGAAACATATCCTTATTCCTCTAAGGATAATTTAGACCGCTATCTGGTGATCAACTCCTAGATCACCTTTGTACCCTCTTGCCAAATATGTGGCAAGGCACACATCAGGTGTGGTACTCAGCATGGCATACCGTATGGAGCCTATGACAAAAGCATAGGGGACGACCTTCGTCCTTCCTCTTTCTTCTGCTGTGGTCGAGCTTTAAGTCTTAACTTCATACCTTACAACTCAGGCAAGAACTCCTTCTTTGACTGATCCATCTTGAACACCTTCAAGATCATGTCAAGGTATGTGCTCATTTGAAAGTACCATTAAGCGTTTTGATCTATCCTTATAGATCTTGATGCTCAATGTTCAAGTAGCTTAATCCAGGCTTTCCATTGAAAAACACTTTCCAAATAACCCTATATGCTTTCCAGAAATTCTACGTCATTTCTGATCAACAATATGTCAACAACATATACTTATTAGAAATTCTATAGTGCTCCCACTCACTTCTTTGGAAATACAAGTTTCTCATAAACTTTATATACACCCAAAAACTTTGATCATCTCATCAAAGAATACATTCCAACTCCGAGATGCTTACTCCAGTCCTTAGAAGGATTGCTGGAGCTTTGCATACTTGTTAGCATCTTTCAGGATTGACAAAACCTTCCGGTTGTATCACATACAACCTTTCCTCAATAAAATCGTCGAGGAAACAATGTTTTGACATCCTATCTGCAAGATTTCATAAATAATGCAGTAATCGCTAATATAATTCCAACAGACTCTTAGCATCGCTACGAGTGAGAAAGTCTCATCGTAGTCAACTCCTTTGAACTTGTCGGAAAACATCTTAACGACAAGTCGAGCTTTCTTAATGGTGATACTTACCATCATTGTCCGTCTTCCTTTCAAAATCCATATGTACCTAACAGCTTTACGACCATCAAGTAGTTCTTCCAAAGTCTACACTTTGTTTTCATATATGGATCCTCTCTCGGATTATATGGCCTCGAGCCATTTTGGAATCCAGGCCCACCATCGCTTCTCCATAACTTGTAGGTTCATTGTTGTCTAGCAACATGACTTTCAAGACAGGATTACGTACCATTCTGAAGTAGTACGCATCCTTGTCATCCCATGAGGTTTGGTAGTGACTTGATCTGAAGTTTCATGATTACTATCATAAGCTTCCACTTCAATTGGTGTAGGTGCCACAGGAATAACTCCCTGTGCCCTGCCACACACTAGTTGAAGAGACGGTTCAATAACCTCATCAAGTCTCCACCATCCTCCCACTCAATTCTTTCGAGAGAAACTTTTCCTCGGGAAAGACCCGATTCTAGAAACAATCCCTTATTGTTTTCGGATCTGAGACAGGAGGTACACCCAACTGTTTTGGGTGTCCTATAAAGATGCATTTATCCGCTTTGGGTTCGAGCTTGTCAGCCTGAAACTTTTCACATAAGCACCGCAGCCCCAAACCTTTTAGCAAATGACAGCTTAGGTTTCTCTAAACCATAATTCATACGGTGTCATCTCATCGGAATTACGTGGTGCCCTATTTAAAGTGAATGTGGTTGTCTCTAATGCCTAACCCATAAACTATCGTGGTAATTCGATAAGAGACATCATGGTATGCATCATATCTAATAGGGTGCAGTTATGATGTTCGGACACACCATCATACTATGGTGTTTCAGGCTGTATTAGTTGTGAAACAATTTCCACAATGTCTTAATTCTGTACCAAACTCGTAATTCAGATATTCATCTCTATGATCATATCATAGATATTTTATCCTCTTGTCACGACGATCTCTCACCTTCACCCTGAAATTACTTGAACCTTTCAATAATTCAGACTCGTGATTCATCAAGTAAATATACTCAACATCTACTCAAATCATCTGTGAAGTAAGAAGATAACGATATCCACTACACGCCTCAGCACTCATTGGACTGCACACATCAAAATGTATTACTTCCAACAAGTTGCTTTCTAGTTCCATTTTACTGAAAACGAGGCTTTCAGTCATCTTGCCCATGTGGTATGATTTGCATGTCTCAAGTGATTCAAAATCAAGTGAGTCCAAACGGTCCATTTTTATGGAGTTTCTTCATGCATATACACCAATAGACATGGTTCGCATGTCTCAAACTTTTCAAAAACGAGTGATTCCAAAGATCCATCAACATGGAGCTTCTTCATGCGTTTTATACCGATATGACTTACGTGGCAGTGCCACAAGTAGGTGGTACTATCATTACTATCTTATATCTTTTGGCATGAACATATGTATCACTACGATCGAGATTCAGTAAACCATTCGTTTTAGGTGCAAGACCATTGAAGGTATTATTCAAATAAACAGAGCAACCATTATTCTCCTTAAATGAATAACCGTATTGCGATAGACATAATCCAATCATGTCTATGCTCAATGCAAACACCAATCTCGATGGTAGAGGGAGCGTGCGATGCTTGATCACATCAAGCTTGGGAAAAACTTCCAACACATATCGCCAGCTCACCTTTAGCTAGTCTCCGTTTACTCCGCAGCCTTTTATTTCGAGTTTACTAACACTTAGCAACCGAACCGGTATCTAATACCATGGTGCTACTAGGAGTACTAGTAAAGTACACATTAACACAATGGATATCCAATATACTTCTATCGACCTTGCCAGCCTTCTCATCTACCAAGTATCTAGGGTAATTCTGCTCCAGTGGCTGTTCCCCTTATTACAGAAGCACTTAGTCTCGGGTTTGGGTTCAACCTTGGGTTTCTTCACTAGAGCAGCAGCTGATTTCCCGTTTCATGAAGTATCCCTTCTTGCCCTTGCCCTTCTTGAAACTAGTGGTTTCACCAACCATCAATAATTGATGCTCCTTCTTGATTTCTACTTTTGTGGTGTCAAACATCGCGAATATCTCAAGGATCATCATATATGTCCCTGATATATTATAGTTCATCACGAAGCTCTAGCAGCTTGGTGGTAATGAGTTCGGAGAAACATCACTGTCTCATCTGGAAGATCAACTCTCACTCGATTCAAATGATTGTTGTACTCAGACAATCTGAGCACAAGCTCAACAATTGAGCTTCTCTCCCTTAGTTTGCAGGCTAAGAAAACCGTCGGAGGTCTTATACCTCTTGACGTGGGCACGAGCCTGAAATCCCAATTTCAGCCCTTGAAACATCTCATATGTTTCGCGACGTTTCAAAATGTCTTCGGTGCCTCAACTCTAAACCGTTTAACTAAACTATCACGCAGTTATCAAAATGTGTATGTCAGATGTTCGCAACATCCACAAACGACGTTCGAGGTTCAGCACACTGAGCGGTGCATTAAGGACACAAGCCTTCTATGAAGCAATGAGGACAATCCTCAGTTTATGGACCTAGTCCGCATAATTGCTACTATCAACTTTCAACTAAATTTTCTCCAGGAACATATTTAAATAGTAGAACTGAAGCGCGAGCCATGACATAATTTGCGAAGACCTTTTGACTATGTTCAGGATAATTAAGTTCATCTTATGAACTCCCACTCAGATAGACATCCCTCTAGTCATCTAAGTGATTACATGATCTGAGTCAACTAGGACGTGTCCGATCATCACGTGAGACGGACTAGTCAATATCGGTGAACATCTTCATGTTGATCGTATCTTATATATGACTCATGTTCGACCTTTCGGTCTTCTATGTTCCGAGGCCATGTCTGTACATGCTAGGCTCGTCAAGTCAACCTAAGTGTTTGCATGTGTAAATCTGTCTTACACCCGTTGTATGTGAACATTAGAATCTATCACACCCGATCATCACGTGGTGCTTCGAAACAACGAACTGTCGCAACGGTGCACAGTTAGGGGGAACACTTTCTTGAAATTATTATGAGGGATCATGTTATTTACTACCGTCGTTCTAAGTAAACAAGATGTAAAAACATGATAAACATCACATGCAATCAAATAATAGTGACATGATATGGACAATATCATATAGCTCGTTTGATCTCCATCTTGGGGCTCCATGATCATCTTGTCACCGGCATGACACCATGATCTCCATCATCGTGTCTCCATGAAGTTGCTCGCCAACTATTACTTCTACTACTATGGCTAACACGTTTAGCAATAAAGTAAAGTAATTTACATGGCGTTTTCTCAATGACACGCAGGTCATACAAAAAATAAAGACAACTCCTATGGCTCCTGCCAGTTGTCATACTCATCGACATGCAAGTCGTGATTCCTATTACAAGAACATGATCTCATACATCACATATATATCATTCATCACATCCTTTGGCCATATCACATCACAAAACACTTGCTGCAAAAACAAGTTAGACGTCCTCTAATTGTTGTTGCAAGTTTTTCCGTGGCTGCTATAGGTTTCTAGCAAGAACGTTTCTTACCTACGCGAAAACCACAACGTGATATGCCAATTTCTATTTACCCTTCATAAGGACCCTTTTCATCGAATCCGATCCGACTAAAGTGGGAGAGACAGACACCCGCAAGCCACCTTATGCAACTAGTGCATGTCAGTCGGTGGAACCAGTCTCACGTAAGAGTACGTGTAAGGTCGGTCCGGGCCGCTTCATCCCATGATGCAGCCGAATCAAGATAAGACTAGTAACGACAAGTAAATTGACAAAATTGACGCCCACAACTGCTTTGTGTTCTACTCGTGCATAGAAACTACGCATAGACCTAGCTCATGATGCCACTGTTGGGGAACGTAGCAGAAATTCAAAATTTTCTACGCATGACCAAGATCAATCTATGGAGTAATCTAGCAACGAGGGGAAGGAGAGTGCATCTACATACCCTTGTAGATCGCTAAGCGGAAGCGTTCAAGTGAACGGGGTTGATGGAGTCGTACTCGTCGTGATTCAAATCACCGATGATCCCAGTGCCGAACGGACGGCACCTTCGTGTTCAACACACGTACAGCCCGGTGACGTCTCCTACGCCTTGATCCAGCAAGGGGAGAAGGAGAGGTTGGGGAAGACTCCATCCAGCAGCAGCACGACAGCGTGGTGGTGGTAGAGGAGCGTGGTACTCCAGCAGGGCTTCGCCAAGCACCACGAGAGACGAGGAGGGAGAGGGGTAGGGCTGCGCCAAGAAGGAGATTGAATCGTGTCTATGGCAGCCCAAAACCTCAAGTATATATAGGGGGAGGGGAGGGGCTGCGCCCCCACCTAGGTTTCCACCCCTAGGGGTGGCGGCCAGCCCTAGATCCCATCTAGGGGGGGCGGCCAAGGGGGGAGAGAGGGGGGCGCACCACTAGGTGGGCCTTAGGCCCATCTAAGCCTAGGGTTTGCCCCCTTCCACTCTCCCTTGCGCCTTGGGCCTTGGTGGGTGGGGGGGGGGGGCGCACCAGCCCACCAGGGGCTGGTCCCCTCCCACACTTGGCCCATGCAGCCCTCCAGGGCTGGTGGCCCCACTTGGTGGACCCCTGGGACCCTCCCGGTGGTCCCGGTACATTACCGATAAAACCCGAAACATTTCCGGCGACCAAAACAGGACTTCCCATATATAAATCTTTACCTCCGGACCATTCCGAAACTCCTCGTGACGTCCAGGATATCATCCGGGACTCGGAACAACATTCGGTAACCACGTATATCTATTCCCTATAACCCTAGCATCATTGAACCTTAAGTGTGTAGACCCTACGGGTTCGGGAACCATGCAGACATGGCCGAGATAACTCTCCGGTCAATAACCAACAGCGGGATCTGGATACCCATGTTGGCTCCCACATGTTCCACAATGATCTCATCGGATGAACCACGATGGCAAGGACTTAATCAATCCCGTATGCAATTCCCTTTGTCTAGCGATACGATACTTGCCCGAGATTCGATCGTCGGTATCCCGATACCTTGTTCAATCTCGTTACCGGCAAGTCTCTTTACTCGTTCCGTAAAACATCATCCCGTGATCAACTCCTTGGTCACATTGTGCACATTATGATGATGTCCTACCGAGTGGGCCCAGAGATACCTCTCCGTTCACGGAGTGACAAATCCCAGTCTCAATTCGTGCCAACCCAACAACCACTTTCGGAGATACCTGTAGTGTACCTTTATAGCCACCCAGTTACGTTGTAACGTTTGGCACACCCAAAGCACTCCTACGGTATCCGGGAGTTGCACAATCTCATGGTCTAAGGAAATGATACTTGACATTAGAAAAGCTTTAGCATACGAACTACACGATCTTGTGCTAGGCTTAGGATTGGGTCTTGTCCATCACATCATTCTCCTAATGATGTGATCCCGTTATCAACGACATCCAATGTCCATGGTCAGGAAACCGTAACCATCTATTGATCAACGAGCTAGTCAACTAGAGGCTTACTAGGGACATGGTGTTGTCTATGTATCCACACATGTATCTGAGTTTCCTATCAATACAATTCTAGCATGGATAATAAACGATTATCATGAACAAGGAAATATAATAGTAACCAATTTATTATTGCCTCTAGGGCATATTTCCAACAGTTTTGAGGGGACTCGAGACCGACACTAAATGGAAGCACTTTCACTCATTTTCTCCCTTACCGACATGGAAATTCTTCTCGACTATTTTCCAGGCTGGTATATTTTTTTTCTAACATTAGAACAATGTGTATATTTAGGTCATGCTTGAAGTAACATCATCAAGTTTAGCATTGAACTTTTGATTGACGCTGTGTAGAGTAGCATCAACAAACATCTATATGTAGGCTACAGTCCATTTTCAATAGCTAAATCGAAAGAAGTACAGAACTCCACCAATAGTAACTTTTGTATCCATTTTTTTAAACTAGGCAAAAGATTTGCCATTTTCATTAATTAAGAAGAGAGTATTGTTACAGAAATGCCGTGGAACGGCAAAAGCTTAAACGGATTACTCTTGCAGCATTACATTGCTCAATTGCTTGGCGCCCGCAATAGCCCAAATAGACATTTCTTCTTTGATGATCCATATGACGATCGCCACCGGTGCCGCTTTGCTCCTGAAGACGCGCGCATTCGGTTCCTTCCAAAGTTCCCACCCCACAAGGAGTAGAAGAGAAGATAAGGCCTTAACCGGTTGGGTGTTGTTCGAGAGTAGCTCATCCCACCATGATTTAACAGTGCTGAATTGGTGCCAACTAGCCATGGGAATAGCAAGCCCGAGCCAGGAGAACACCTCATACCAAACCCGGAGCGAGAACCTACACTTGAAAATGATGTGGGCTGCTGATTCTTGCACCTGATTGCAAAGCGGGCACCGGTCACAGTTTGGCCATCCTCGACGTTGCAGCCTATCCGCGGTCTAAATTTTGTTTACTTCTATATCCATTTTCATCTTTATGGTCAATTCTGTACCGGAGTTACATTATGCTACATTTGGGCAGTTAGGAACTAACCTTCTAGAAATTTCAAAAACTTTGCATACTGTTCTATGCAAGTAAAATCTTCAGAGCTGCAGGTGAGTTATTTTTTGTTTCAAGTGTTTAGGCATATTAAGTTCTAGGCGTGTCGTTCTCATTCCCATTATTATTTCACTCTCTTCTCTTTGTATATAACCCCTTCATAAACAAATGGGTTAATTATCCTTTTGCCCTCAGTGGTGTCCATGTACTCAGTTTTGCCCTCAGATGTGAATTGTGCTCAGTTTTGCCCCTAGTCCGTGCGCACCGACTCGTTCCGTGAACTCTGCCGTCTCTGTCAGGTCAACCTTTTGACTCGGCCCTTACAGGTGGGACCAGGCAGCAGAGACGGCCAATTTTATTCAGACCGTTGCACGCGTGGCTTGTGGGACCCAGCAGAGAGCCGTTGAGTAGAGAACCGTTGGCGGGTGTGCTATATAAGGGTGCGACAGTGACGGTTACCACAGCGACAGAGAGCACGGCGGTGACCATGGCGAGAGAGAGAGCACGGTGGTGGGAAGCTAGCTGTGGAGGGCGCGGCAGTGGGAAGCTAGCAGTGGAGGGCGCGACGGCGTTGAGATCCCCTTCGGCTCCGAGCTCCATGTCTTCCTCAAGATCCCGCGCCACCTCGCGGATGCAGAGCCGGGTGCGTGTCGACATGCCTGTCTTCGTCTGTCCACGGTGCCGGGCGGGCGTTGATCGGAGGGTTTCTCAGACACCGAGGAACCAGAATCGTCCGTTCTACGTGTGCAGCGAGAATGGGGTAAAAATCAGGGCAATTGCACCATTTTCGTGGTCGGGATCTTTGAGCAATGGGTTGATCTGTTTGGTGTTCATGCAGGTGACATGCTTCTTTCTTTGGGTCGATGCTCTGGCCAAGACTCTGATGAATGAACTGCAAGAAGAGCATGAAGAATTGTTGCGCATGCTGCCACGAATGGCAGTGGCCGCATCACGAGCTCCGGAAAAAGAGATGGAGGGCGAAGCACACACTGACAGAGAGCTAACTGTTGAGCTTAGGATGTTGAAGAAGAAGGTTAGGAAGCTTGAATATCAAGCACTACCAATACCCATTTGCAAATACTTTTGTGCATTTGTAGGTATGGTAATCGCACTTGTTGTAATGTTGAAAATGTATGGAAAGGCATGAACTATGGAGGAATTTGTAATCTTGAAATTGTATGAGAAATTCACCTAGTTTAAATGTTGGTCAAAGTTGTTTAAATGTTGAAAAAAAGAGAAGAAGTGACCAACATTTAAATATGTTGAAAAAAAGGAGAAGAAATTAGGAATTCAAAAACTTTTGATCAATGAAATGCAGCTCTCTGCTCTGCCTTTCTGTCAAAAAAAAGGTTGCTCTTGGGCCAAATTCAGAGCATAGAGCCAAGTGCAGGCTAGACTAATGGGCCAACTACATCCAATTAGGCCCATTTGGGGGTTCTCTTGCATATTTTTCTGTTTTCTGTTATGATTTAATTTAGATAGTAAATCATAATGCTGAAACTTGTTGTGGAAGCTAATTGAATTATTCCAGAGCTAAACAATTAAGGTTAGAATTTTTTTGGAGCTGTTAATTAATCCAATTCAAATACACCGTGATTTAAATCAAAGACCAAAATGTCATGGAAAATGTGCCTCAGCTCTGGTAGAGGTTTACACCTGGTGCCAAAATAAATGAACATTTTTTAAGGGCATTACATCGAGAAAAAAATAATTTGTCTAAAAAATGAAGGGTGAAAAATGCACAAAAAATGATGCGGCTGGGGACTCGAACCCAGCACCGCATGGGTTTGTGGTGTTTAGGGCTGCGCTGGTAACCGCTAGGACAGATGGCAAGACTTTGACATAGGTAGGGAAGGAAGGTATACATAGTGAGACTGTGAAATTTGTCAAAAAAATAGTGAGACCATGAATGTTTGCACACGCGTGAGAGTGGTTTTCCTTTGTTTTTCACTGAAATTTTGGAGGGTTGGAAGGTTGAAAACGTATGTTTGCCCTGCCACATGATTTTGGTTAGAGTGGCACTTGGTTTAGGGTTAGAGTGGCACTTGGTTTAAGATTTAAAGGGAATAAATTTGCATGTTAGTTCATGACTTTTTTTGAATGAAACATAGAGCTTCTCACCCCCTTCGATTTTCATTAGGGTTTTCATTAATGAAAACCACAAGTTCTCGAACTTCATGACTTGGTTTAGGGAAGAAATGATATGTTTGAGCACGAACATTTTTTAACACACATAATAAACCCTAATAACTTAGATAAGATGCAACACACCATACCATTACAATAATAAGTTCACGGACAGTTCATGGACACATGACGAAACATGATACGACACGACACGACATACAAAAGCAACAAAATAAAAAACGAAACATGACGAGCTTGACTCCGGGCTTGAACATCTTCTTCTTGACCTTCTTCTCCACCTTGGCCGCGCGCGCCCCTTCAACACCATCTTCATCTTCACACCTCCTCCTCCTCGTCGTAGGGAAGGGAGTGCATCTGGCCTGGAATGGGGAAGATGCTCTCGTAGTTGGTGTAGATGTTGTAGACGGTGAAGAAGATGGCCTCGCAGCTGCACCAAAAGACTTGGCTGAGGAGCTCGCGCACGTCAAACGGGTTGGTGAAGGTGACCGTGAGCAGTAGGAGGATGCCGCCGCAGTCACGAACCTCGTTGAGGGTGAACATCCTCGGCGAGCCCCGTGGGAGGTGGGCATAGCCGACTGTGAGGAAGGCGCGGGTGAGTTCGACGGAACCCCTCCACCTTGAAATATCCCACACACGGAGCTCCCTCTCCACGAGCACGCCCGGTGGGTAGCGCAGCTCCGGCACGACAGGCGGATGGTTGAAGGTCGGCCCGTTGAACTGCATCTTCACTTGGTGTCGCGGAATTGTCACGGCAGATGTCCTAGGGTGAGGACTTAGTCGTGAGGCCAACGCATCTACGTGGTAGCTTGAGAGGGGTTGAGCGAAATCGAGAAACACAACACAAGACAGGGATTTAGACAGCTTCGGGCCCCGGGAAACATCATCCGGTAACAACCCTACATGCTGTTTGAGGCTAGGTCTCATTATCATCACGAGGGAGTCGCCATAAACCGGCTCTCCTCTTTGTGTGTAGCCCTAAAATTCTTTCTTCTTCCTTCTCCCCTTTGAGGAGCCCTGGCCCTCCTTATATATGTTGAAGGGGCGGGATACATGTGGAGTCCAACTCGGACTTTAACTTAAACTATTTTGACTTCCCTTCCTGGGCTACTTAACGTCTGCCGGGTTAACATTGTTCTGCCGGTTTAACATTGTTCTGCCGGTTTAACATTGTATGCCAGTTTAACATTGTCTCCCGGTTTAACATTGTCTGTCGGTTTAACACCAGCCGGGTCATACCGCGGGGTATATCCCCGACACTTGGTCTCGCTTGGGGAGGGCTCGGTCGCTTGGGTGTTTGAAGTTGGAGATAATGGATCGGATCTGGCTTGTGGGTGGGAGAGGAAGAGAGGCACCCCATTTATAGGCCTGTGGGTGGAAAAGGAAGAGAGAAAGGATGAGAATGGTGCGTGTGTGAATCCAGACGCGTGTGTGTATCCGGACGCGTGTGTGTATCCGTTACGTTTTGCACTCTTAAATTTTTGCACGAAAACGATGCATGGGGCGTGTGCGTACATCTGAATCACTGCATAACTCTTTGACCAGGCAGTGCATCTGACTCGCTGCCCTGAACCACCTAGCTCACCTCGCTAGCCTAGCTAGCCTAGCGCGCCTCGCTCGCCTCGCTCGCATGCATGCACGTCGCCGCCTCCCGCGCATGCAAACCCACATCGCCGCCTCCCATGCATGCAAGGCCTGGAAAGGCTGAGACGGGCTATTTACTGCGATCTCAGGCCCAGACAACGAGACGGCCCAACGGTCCATCCAGCGCGCCCGATATTTGTTTAAAAAAACAATCTCCCAGCCAATCAAATTGCATCTCGCGGATCGCCCCCCTCTTCCTCGCAGATTCCTTCTAGAAGGGTTAGATCGACGGCTCTTGATCGCCGCTAGGGTTAGATGAACGATCCTTGTTCAGCACTAGGGTTAGCGGGGTTTGGGAGGGGTTTGGAGCAGTCAAAGCTAGGTTTTACCAGATTTCAAATGAGCATAATAAATTAAATAAAAATAAAAAAATAAAAAACCTGCGCACATAGTCTTCTTATGTCATATACTAACGATTTAAGTTGATAAACAAGGTTTACATACATTTAAACGATAACTTCATGTGTATTGTGTGATATCTCGAGTATCTCAAACTCTCTTGTATGAAGTTAAGAGAAGTGTTTTGCGGAAATGAACATGAAAAATTCAAAAAACTCACCACAGCTTCATTTTGGAGTGACTAAGAAGGATCCAGGCTTAGTTTTTCATTTTGATGTTTTACACTTGTTTAAATCTTGGTCAAAGTTAAGTTTGACCAGAATTCAAATGAGCAAAACAAAATAAAATAAGTCAAAAATGGAAAAACCAGCGCACATAGTCTGTATATATAGAATATAAGTGTAGGAAAGTTATTTGGCTGATTTAGACAAGGTCGAAAAAACCTTGCTTACAAATGAGGCCGTTTACCCTACCTTTGGACCCCTCTTTTTAGCACATTTTTCATGAAAATTTCAAAAACCTCACCACAGCTTCATTTTGGATTGACTATGAAGGATCCAGGCTTAGTTTTTCATTTTGATGTTTTAGACTTGTTTAAATCTTGGTCAAAGTTAGGTTTGACCAGAATTCAAATGAGCAAAACAAAATTAAAAAAAATCAAAAAAAGGAAAAACCATGTGCTCATTCAAATATCATCCAACAGATTTAAACATCATGTCAAACATACTTCTAACATAGGTCCAACATCATCCAACAGAAATACAACTTGTCAAGTGATAAATGTTTCATAATGTTTCATAATACAACATCATCCCTTATTCATAATGTTTCATAATTATTCATATATAGCGTTGGGGCTTCTTTCTGTCCCTTGAGCTTCTTGCCATCACTTTGCTCCTCGTGCACCTTGTGCTCATTACTTCTTCTCTTCTCCTCTTGGTTATCGGTACCTTGCAAACCTATCATAGAGCTGTGCAAAACATAAAGGGTAATGAGATCATGTCAAGTGATAAATGTATAGTAGTATTTGACCCTTGCAAGATTTACATACCTAGCAGAACTCACAACAACAGAAGGTTGGTCACTATTTGGAGCCTCACTTGGATCATCATTTAGAGCCTCACTTGGATCATCATGATCACCATTTGGAGCCTCACTTGGATCACCATGATCACTATTTGGAGCCTCACTTGGATCATCATTTGGAGCCTCACTTGAATCATTATTTGGAGGATATTTTGGATCATCTTCAAAATCATGCGGTTGTTGACCATCATCATTTGGAACCTCGTCAAAATCCTCATGTGATGCAACCGGCTGTTGACCATCATTTTCATCATCCGTTGAGGCAACCGGCTGCTGGCCAATATTTTCATCGAAGCCTTCATCGAAACTCTCTCCGAATGCTAGATCTACTGTGTTATCACAATACTTACCGAAATGACCAGACTCACCACACCTTGTGCACTTACGCTTCCTCGCTCCAAGTCCAGCTCCTCCGCTGCGAGGTCTGATTCGACTCTTCCATGGTCTACCTACTGCTCTCTTCAGAACTGGAGCGCAAAGCTTGAATCCAGGGTCCACCATGTCCCATTGTTGTTTTTCCTCCATAGCAGGCAAGGCATAAGCATATGTGGCTTTGAACCTTGCAACAGAGTAGTAATCATGCACATACTGCTGTATGTTCCATGCTGGACCTGGGAGAGAAGTGATGAAAAACAAGGCATGAATGCATGGCAACCCAGTTATTTGCCATTACCTACAACTGCAAGTTCTAGCTTCTAAATCCACTGTATATCTCCATTCCCTCTTCTCTTTATCCAAATATGATATCTCTGCTGTGGTACCCGAGTAAAGAGTCATGTTCATTTCCAAGCCTGTTGTCTTTTGCTTCAGTTCATTCATCACGACAGGGATGATAATATGGCCCATGAATTTTGCCTCGGCTATTTCTCCACGATAATGAAATTTCTGCATGTATTCTATCCTTATCATGTCAAGCAAACCCACCACATAATGACCCTTTCCGGATCGTTGAGTTGAAAGACTCTGCTAGATTATTATGCACATAGTCAACTTTGCTCACTTCACTGAATTGGCTTCTGGCCCATAACTTGGAGTGGTGTGTTTCCAAGTATTCTTTCACTTTGGGATTCATGTATAACTACCTCAAGTGGTAGTTGTGCTTCTTCACACTACAAGTCAAAGATACTGGCCATAAATTGTCTGTATACACCTTTCCTTTGAATTTCTTCATGAAATTTGCAGCAAGGTAACGCATGCATTCCCTATGCTCTACTCCAGGGAACACATTGTTCACGACCACTTCTAAACCTTTGCAGGCATCTGTATGAATAACCAACCCATTGGGATGTGCAATAGCCCGGCGCAGATTATGCAAAAACCAAGTCCAACTCTCCTCAGACTCTGTCTCCAGCACACCGTAGGCAACTGGAAATACAAAACTGTGTGCATCAACTGCACAAGCTGCTACTAACTGTCCTTTAAACCTCCATGTGAGAAAAGTGGCATCAATAGCCAAATAAGGCCTGCAGCCTGCCAAAAAACCCCGGCGACAAGCCTCAAAGCAGACAAAAACCCTCCTAAAGCATTCCTTGGTCTTTGTCACTCCCCTGAATGTGTACTCCATGGTGTGGTGATCAATATCTACAATACTACCTGGGCTGTCCTCTCCCCTTCACCTTTGAATGAATACAACAATTGAAAACTTTCTTGCCAGTTACCATAAATAGAATCCATAGCATGTTTACCATTAAACAACCTCATGTATGGTAAATCTATCTTGAACTCATCTTTGATGTTCTTCTGCAATTCCTTTGGACCCACTTGCTGGTTTTCTTTCATCCACTTCTTTACTTCTTCTGCCACCCATCTTGACTTGGCTCTACTGATTGTATCCTTCCTAAGGGTTGATTCCTGGCATGTGTGCTTAAAAGGGTTCACTTTGACCTGAACATTAGTGCTATTTTGCATTTTAGATGCGAGCAACCTCCATGGACAACCCTCAGTCGGACAGTGCACTCTGTAACGTACTTGATCGCTCTTGTCAACTTTGAAAGTACGTTCTACCTTGATGCAGTATGTCACAAGTGCATTTCTACACTCATTCATGGATGCAAAAATTGTACCTTCTTCCACATGAGGGTTCAAAGGGTCCCATTCAACAGCTGCAAGGTCTTCGTCCTCACCCACCGCGTCATCATCCACACAGACTGCATTGTGAGCCTCATCTTGGTTTTCAGTCCGAGGTGCCCGTCGTAAATTCTGAATAACATCAGAATATAGTTTCTCTTCATCAACCCCAGAATTGTAGTCATCAGGCTCCACTTCAATGGGGACCCTACTGCTGTTGCCCACACTTGCCGAGCCATCACGCCGCCGTGCACCAACTGAACTGTTCTGGCTAGAGATGCCATTACGACGGCTTAGTTCTCCCCGAGATATTGCACCCGTCATCCTAGGTCCAAATGCCTGCTCAAGCACATCAACTTGCAGCTTCACATGAAAATTATCTTTCTCTTTATGCCTAACAAACATGGTAGCTAGCTCTTCATCATTACTAACTGTCACCCATTTCTTTTCCCCATCATAGTATTTGTATACCACTTCATCAAGCAAACCCCAAGGATATTGGCTACAAATTACCTCCCCAAATTGTCTGAAACTCCAATTACTAGCCATTGGCAACCGATAATCAAAACCTCCTTGGTATTTCTTCTTATTCTTTGCACCGAACATGTACCGGTCCCTTCTAATGTGCACCATGAAAGAAAACCGCAACTCCATCCTAATCGGCGAAAAACAGAGACACAATCAGCACACTAATTGGGCAAACCTACTCGAATCGAGTGTTCAAATGCACAACTAAGCTCAATCTAAACAAGAGGCGAGACTTACCCCTCGGGAACCCAGTCGTGGACGCGGCGGATCTCCGGCCCAATGCCTGCCTCGCCAAATACTCCGGGGTTGCCGCTACTCGCCATTTCACCCTAGGGTTCTTCCTCCTAGTTCAAATAGCTCCAATAGCCCCCACCTTTGAGCGCTCCGGCCGGACGCGCGGAAGGAGGCCGCGCCGCGGGTCTAGTAGGTGGCGGGCGCCCCACCCGTGGCGTCGCAGGAAGGTGGCGGGCGTCGCAGGTAGCCGTGGAGCGTAGGCGCAGGACGGTAGCGGCGGAGCAGGCCGTGCAGCTGGTGGCGGGGCAGGTGCTGGCGACGGCGCATGACAGTCGGCCGGCGGATGGGCAGAGTGAGCTAGAATGATTTGGGGATTTAATTGCATGGGCCTACATGTAAGCTCCGGACCCACATCCACGCGGTCCCACGTGTAAGTTCCGGACCCACAACCACTAACGCCGGTGGACGGAATGGACTCAAATATGGCCGTTTGGGCTCGTCATAGTTATTGTGCATGGACTAGGGGCAAAACTGAGGACAATTCGCATCTGAGGGTAAAACTAAGCACATGGACACTACTGTGGGCAAAAAGATAATTAACCCTAAACAAATATAAGAGCGTTTAGATCACTACTTTAGTGATCTAAACGTTCTGATATTTCCTTATAGAGGGAGTATTAAACAATCTTTTTCATGTCAGTTCGTCGCTCAAGTCTATATCATCAGTTCTGTATATACATCGTTTTCTTGTCAGTTTAGGAGTGATACTAACTTCTCTCTGTCTTAGGTCCCTTTGTTCGGTCACTAATCTCTGTCCTCAGTCTCTTTAGTCTCTATTTCTTTAGTGTTCACTCTCTCTTCAATGTTTACTCTATTTCCTCACATTTTTTCATCAGACACCTGTTTTATGTCTTCTCATTTTTAATTATCTTGTAATCAATTTCTCATTTTTATGTCTTCAGTCTACTTTCTTCTTCAGTACGTCTTTTCCATATGTCATTCTCAGCAATTGTTTAGTCTTAACTATTCTGGTTATTATTAAGAGATAAGGCTGGGCGTTCAATTTTTCATTCAGTCAGTCCGCTCAGTCTATTTTTTTCCATTATAATTCATCACTTTAGTTCACTTTTTTTTCCACTATTCAGTCTCTTTTTTAAAACTTTTCTTCACCATCTATTCTTCTATCTCTCTTTCTTGACTGAAAAGATAAATGACCAGAACAAGACTTTATTCAGTGTTGGGTATTTTTCTATTACTGAGTCTAGGTACCTTTTTCCATTTCTTGTCTTTCATTATTATATTTTGGCCCTCAATCTTCAGTCTCTCTTTCTTCTCCAGTACTTCTTTTTCCTATGCCATTCCCAGTATTTCTTTAATCTTAGCTATTCTGGTTATCAATCAGAGATAAGGGGTGTGTGTTCAATCTTTCATTTAGTCAGATCGATATTAGGCTCTAATAAGTTTGTTCATTCTTCAGTTTGTGAGCTACATTTTTTTTCCAGTTTGAGTAAAACTAACTAATTACAACCTTACTTCAGGGAATGTTTAGTCATAGTTAGTTCTCTGCCATGTTCAGGTTTTCATTCCTTTCTACTTTAGTTTTCCTATGACCTAGCTAAACTATTAGGCTTTGATTTATTTAGTGTGTTGAATCATAGGTGCCGGCATCACCTCCCACCCACCCCTAAGTTTCTTCCTTGCCTGCGCCTCACAGTTAGCCGCTTCGTCGCTGATTTGTCTCGGTGTCATCTCGCCTGCCCTGTCTCCGCCACGGCAAGCCGGGGCGTTATCGGCTCTTGTCCGATCTGCCCAACTACTGCTATTCTACTTCTCGTTGTATTCTTTTCCGCTCTGCATCAGTCCTTGTTACTGTACTTGTCGCGGCGACGAAAAAAGGGCACACAGGGGCCACTCATTGCCGGGGTTATCACTGGCTCTGGTTGCTGGCGTGGATACATGAGAGATAAGGCACGGACGGCAATTTTTGTGGAGATGAAAGAAGATAAGGAGACATAAGAAAGTTGGCAGCAAGGCTCACATTTGTCGACTGCAACGATTTTTTGACATGTGAACTAACCACGCGACACAGAGATTGATGCTTATATTTGGCATGCATTGGCATGGGACCAAAAGAGGCAAGTGAAATGTTCAAACTATTATCAAAAAGGAAGAAAAAGAAAAATGTCCCGCCTATAACGGATGTTGTGAGGCTGATTCGAATCAAACGGCAAACTGTAGCAGTTAAGCATATTTATTTTGAAACAACATCAACGATAAAATCATAGATGTGAACATGAACACTTTTCTGCCTCCTTTTATCTATTAAAGAAGGCAACAAGAAGAGCCATGCTTGAATGAGGTGAGAGAAACACTAGAAAGGTAATCTGGATCTATCAATCCTTCTACACCTTGACCACAAAATATTCCTCGAAAATAATTGTTAATTTCATAAGGCCTAATGTAATAGTGGATGCAAAAAATCTTTTCTCTTGTCTGGTTCTCTGAAAAGGGTAATTTGAGCAAACAAACAAACAAGACAAGACAAGACAAGGCAATGAATCACAATTATGTATCTGTGATTATTACCTTCTCCACAAGCACAATATAAATAACCACTAGTAAATCATACAGACAAGAACAACCAACTGCAGTAATGAATAAGCTGGGAGATAGCCATTAAGGGAATGACATAACTAGGATGAAATACAAAACTTACCAAGTTCATACTGTCGGTGAAGACAACAACGACGGTGGGAAGTTGGTATATATGTGCACTGCAGATCTTTGATTGTGTTCAGCAAACATCCTCTCAAGCTGCATTGTCTTGACATCGAATGAGAAAAAATCCATCTTCGATTGGGGCACTAATAAGGTTACGTCCGGCCACTGGGCGTCCATCCTTAATAGAATCAAGTAATTCTCTGTTGCAGCTCTGATATAATGCCGGTACCCATATCCTACTGAGATTGTCTTCATATCCCACTGGCCAGAACTCTCACCTTTGTTTTGCCTAACCATATAACAGAGAATAGATTCATAGCATACATTTCCATCCTGGGTGCTAAACATCCCAACCCTGCCTTCCCCTGCATCCACAACAGCTACCTGTAGCTGGAGCCATGCACCAGGTGGGAAGTCAGCAATGGAGAACTCTATAGTTCTGGTGTCAAGCACGAGCAGCTCTTTCTTGTTCATCGGCGAGGTCCAATAGATGCAGCCACAAGCGAAATGACGCTTGAGAAAATATAAAGGCAGGTCGCCAATGAACAAATTCGTCCACGGCTGCGATGCGGCGGCTTGCCATAGCCCAGTGCTCGAAGAGAATACGAAGACGGCCAGATTAATGCCGCAGCGTGCCAACCAGATCACTCTAAAGTCTGTCTCTTCAGTCTGCCCCACGTTGGGTGGAATGAGGCTGGGCTCGCAGAAGCTCCCCAAAAACGGCCTTGCTTCTCCACCGATGCCGCTAAGTCGTCGGGCACTAGGGGGAGCAGGATGTACCGCCGGTGCAAGGGGTCGCACACCACAAGCTCCGGGAAGATCGGGAGATCCTCCTCGTCCTTTCCGTCCTTGTGTTCAAGCAGGACGCGGCTGTCGCGGGTATCCTGGACGGTCCATTGGCAGTGGGAGGGGAGGAAGGAGAAGGTGAAGTCGGCGGCGAGGGTGAGCGCATGGGCGGCGGGCGTGGAGGGGTGAGGCGGCAGAGCCGGATGGAACCCATCGACGGCGAGGAAGCCGAGGAGTGGCGGCACGTGGAGGCGGCGGAAGCGGCGGAGGAATGAGCCGGCGGTGACGAGTCCGCGGAACGTGACGCAGACGGCGGAGGTGCGGGCGAGGTCTTCTGCGGAGGGCAGCCGGAGGAATATCTCCTCCAAGAGCTGGCCGGGGATCTCCGGTAGAGTTGGGACGCGGATTTTTGAAACAGCTGCACCGGGGCCGCGTTATCGTAGCGGTCGAAGCGACCCGCTTTCCCTCGAGATGCCCACCGCAGGATAGTGATTTAGAGGACGTATTACCGTGTCAGACTTCTGTCACGGTTCCTGTCGTCATAGGGTAACAGCTCCACCGTATCCTCTGTATTTTTTTGTCTCTACCCGCCCCCTTGCATACCGACGCGGCCCGTGAGCACGGCTGATTTCTCTCCCCTATACAGCGCTCTGCTCGGTCTCCCAACTCCTCGCTGTAATGGATCGGGTGCAAGGAGGCGAGTCAATGGCGCCGGCGCTCGCCGCACCGGGAACCTCCCCGGCGGCCGACTGCAGGTACATATCAAGACTGGATACTGGTGTACTAATCGCAACGCTCGTCCGAGATGCGTTATAGTCGATTTCTTAAGATTCCCCAAGCGAGATTCTGAATCCCCTCTCCTTCTTGTTTCTGAGCCGGAGCACAGATCCACCAACCAAGCCGCCGGCGACCCGTCCTCCGCAGTCAGGTCGATCGATGGAGGGTGGTCGGGGTCGGATCTATCGTGGCGTCCAGACATCCAGGATATCGCGCGAGTCCCAGACGAAACGCCATACTCTAAGTAAGTTTATCCATCTTCAGTGTGCCTGGCACATGCAAGTAGTTCATGTGCCTCGCACGTGCCATTTCAGAGTTGAAAACCCTCCGCGCGTCTGCATCCTGTGCCTTGTACATGGCGCCCGGCTGTCTTGTGCCTTGTACATGGCACGTGACGGTACCATACTCCACGGTCACATGACTGCCAGACATCTGCAGCTGTGCCATCTGCAAATGTGCTAGGCACATTATTCAACTTGGGTGTTGCCAAACCCATGGTGAGCGGCTGGTGATACGTCCGACAATTCCCATGTGCCAGGTACATGTTTTAGCATGATATACTTACCGTGATCACAATTTGTCTGATTTATGGATACACAGTTGTTGGTCTACATGTCATCGCACATTTCGTACACGGACCAATTGCAAAAGTACTTTCAACTTGTAAATCTACAACCGTTCATTCATAACTTGATATCCCTACCAACAAATACGATATTGGTTATGTCCGAGAACCGCAGTTGTACCTGACATTAAGTTCGTTACATGGGTTGACGACAGAAGAAATCAGTCTTCATAGCCAACCCAAATCATTATCATACAACGCTTGCGCCCAAAACAAGCATCCTGTCGTTACTCGGCTTTGCACTCTTATTCATTCATCGACAGACTCAAAAAATTGATGCGGCCTCCTTGCATTGTTCCCCTTGAGATGCAAAATGTCATATATGGCGCCAAACATCTGTCATCAACCTGGATATGAAAGTGAAAGTATCATCAATCAATTAACTGTTAGAAAAAGAAAATAATAAAATTAACACTAATAATGATCCATTATATATCTTAATCTTGGTCTGCATGACGATTAATCATATGGATTCAGATACGAATGATAACACTTAAAAGGGCGCGCTGCTGTTGTGTGAAAAAACAATACATTTGGGAGTTTCACCTGATGTGACAAGCTCAAAGAATCACATATCTTTGATGCACATGCCCAAGCATCCCCATGTTGCTGTGCGATAAAGCCGTCATCTGCCCCGGAATATGCTGAACCAGCTGCATCTGTTGGCTGAAAAACATATGCAAAGTCGATGACAGCGCATCTCTTTCAAGAGGCAGTGTTAAAATGAATCCTATCTGGGACAGGATGGACACTAACCGTTGAAATGCCAAAAATGAAATCTCTGTTCCTCATTGAATCCATCGGTTTGTCGGCATTAATCATGGCTCTAATTTTATCTGCTGTGAAAACTTTTATTCTGGGGAACACATCATGTGCCATGCTTATCTCCCCCAGATCGATGCTGTGTAGATAGAACACCTGGTGAAAAATCAGAATACAAGACAGTATTCAGTGATGAAAACTAGCTCATTTGTCAATTACATAGATTGTATCAATAGCGTGGAATGAACATGCGCCTTGGAAATAATGCGGTAGTAGAAAAGTCTGTACCTGTAAGAAAAGCAAACATCCTGTTATGTTTGACACGGTGGTTTTCTTGCGAATGTCTTGCTTCATCTTCACAGCGACAGCACACAAGTATGGACTGTATACTCTTCAAACTTCTTATCTCCTTATTCTCTATCCCCAAACAAGCTCGCAAGTACGAAAATACAGTCTCGCTCCTATCCAGTGTCTGACCTCATCCACCATCCCTAAAAGCCATACCATATGTCTGATGCTTAGCTTGCCGATTAGTGGCATGGATAAAGTGCCACCCCAACCCTTAGATGTAATGATGTCTCGTTTCTGCTGGTCAAACTGTGAGATAACGGAGTAAACCTTCTGCACTGAACATCTGAAAGTAGGACCGTTATGCCCGTCGCCCCTGTCTGACTCATCTTCTTCCAGGATCGTGGCCAGCTTGTTAAGCTTGCTGTAATTCTGCATAATCAGAGCCATGATTAATGTACAACTCTTCTAAAATGAAAAACAATCGTTGGGAATACACTGACGGTTTGCAAATTTATATGTTGCACATCCCATGAACTAAAAATAGCTGACTCTATAAATGGATTCATGCACTCTGCAACATATCAGCTCGTCTGTACTATCAGCTCAACATGCCACCTTGCCAAGATTCGTCCATACAGCGAAGGTCATGAGCATCCGCATCCCCAATAACAAAACCAAAAAAAATATCCAACTAGACATCTGACATAATGCCCATGACATCTGCATCCCCAGGCCCCTTTCCAGAAGAACAAAACGAAAAACAAGAGCAAGTCTGCATGTCATTTTACCTGCAAGCTAAGCATCAGAAATATGAATACCTGACAAATATTGCTGTCCGGACCACGTTCCTAGTTTGTCGTGTGAACAAAGACATCCAGGGCTAATCACCCTTCTGATATGCGCCCAAAACCAAACAACGAAGTGGGTGTAGTACTCCAAGATAAACTACATCCCGACAGCAAAAGGGCCTATGCGCATTCCAGAAATCACATATTTACCTGTGTTGAATCCGTCCAATGGCCGACGGCGCGGTGTGTCTTGCCAGGCGGTGCGCGCTGTGCCCCGACGCTGGATTTCCCCGGTGACGAAACTTGTGCCGGTGCCCACTTGCACCTTGGCCCGTCCCATACACCCCAAAAGCCTAACTGTAAACATTGATTCATCCACAATAGGAACATATCAGCTAATATGTCCATTCGATCCACCTTACCAAGACTAGTCAAGACAGCCAGACTAAATGTGCCCCAACCCCGTTCGATAAATACAGATCAAGCCAGCCTGCCATCTTACCTGCATGATGACGGATTACAGATGAACACCTGAGATCTATTGCTGCCCCAACCCTGTTTCCAATCTGGCCTGCAGCGCAAATAGATCCATGAATGACCACCATCCTGCTATGCGCCCAATGGCAAAGTACATCCCGACAACCAGAGAAACCATGCGACCGGCTGAAGTGAGGTATTTACCTTCGATAGATCCGTGCAATGGCCGGCTGGGCGAGATGTCAAGGGCGGCGGTGCCCGCTGCCGCCTGGCGCTGGATTTCCCCGGCGGCCCGCCCGTCCCGGTGCCTCCTCGCCGCACCAGAACCTCCTGCGTCTCGCTCAGGATCGGGTTCCCTCGGCCGCTCTGCCCCTGCTGAATCCCCCTCCCCCGCCGGCTAGCCTGCTCCTAGAGATACAAGGGGGGGCGCATATAGACCAGAGTCACGGGCCGTGTCCCATAGCTGTTTGTCTCGTTTCTAGCTGATGAACAGTACCCTACGCTATGTAGTAGGCGAGATCACGGACGAAGGACCTGCTAACCCGATCGATATAACCGTGGCCTGGCGATCTTACGGTAGCGGCTGGCACATATCGCGAGGTGTATGTACGCACCAGATAAGCGGGCCGGGGCGCACCTGCTCTAAAATATATTTTCGGGTAGAGTTGGGCTGGTGTCCATTGGCATGGAGTGGGGGAAAAGAAGGCCAGCGGCGCAGGGGAAACGCCAGCCGCCGGGAACCCTCGACGGCTGGACGAGATGGGGAGTTTTTTTTACAGCGTGTTTGGTTCAGGGGAATTAGAGATGGGGAATGGGAGTTGAGGGGTAAGGAGATTAAAAATCCACTATTTGATTAGAGGGAGTTGGAGTTTAAGTGGGAAGGGGACTGAGAGTTGGGAAAGCCAATTCCCACCGATTTCTTTCCAGGGGTACCCTGTTAATTCGTGAGGAGAGTTTTATCCCACGCCAATTTCCATCATATGCCAAACAAGGAAATGGGAGTAAAAATCTACTTCACATGCCTAATCCCTTCATAAACACCCTTGTGCAAACTTCCATGCCCTTGCCCAAGTGTTTAGTGTGCTGTTGAATGCTGATGGAGTTGAACCAAATTTTCTTTGCTGCCACAACGGGCCTAAGAATGTGTAACGGGCCATGATTGGGCTGAGTTTGGAAAAATATTAAACCATCTAGTAATCAAACTTATTCATTCTCTACACTATATTTCTTTTTGTATTCAGGAAATTGTAATTTCCGTGCTTACAAAAAAAATCCTTTTTTATGTGATATTCAGGATGGGCAAATTGTATGAACATGATATGTTTATTCAGAAATTAATGAAAATGGTGTTCGCCTGGTTGGAGAAAAAATAATAATCGGGATGGCCAATGTGGGTTGAAGTTACCGGACAATACTTTTTCAATTTATCATTGAATTCTTTGATGATTAGCTTAAATAAAAAAGGTAATGATTTCCAACATAGTATTTAATTTAATTCAAAATATACTGCCCTTTTATCAAGAGACATGCACTGTTGCATGTTCAAACAATTAAAGCTTGTAAAAGTAATGATACATTATATACTTGTAAATGCCAAATTGTATGTAAATAGTGACTTTGGATAACATGATGGAAGTGGCATAGGAATGGGCAAGTAGCCGGACGAAGATCTCTACCTCGAGGTGCTCAGGGTTTGCCCATTAGCTGCGAGCCAAGTTCTCTGCCAGCCTCGAGTGAAGGCGGGCGGGCGGGGCGTAGAAGAGTCCATCGTTGAAGCACAGAGGAGCTGGCTGCTGAGAATCCTCGACACCGAGAACTTTCTTAGTGCGAATTTTCCCATGCTGCTAAAATAGGCCCTGGGTAGTGAGATTATGTAACCGG
>NC_041392.1:710242413-710244049 GCF_002162155.2 Triticum dicoccoides
CAAAACATGAGAGACTTGCAGTTTACCCAGAAAAACCGAAGAGTCAAAGTTGAAAGCTGAAACCATCCAAGCTTGGAAATATGAATCTACTCCCTCCGTCCCAACCTCATGCCTCAGCTGTGACCGACCTCATGCCTCCAAGCTTGTCACTAAATATTACAGTGTTGAGATACAATCTTTACCTCTAAGCTAGGCCTCATATATTTGAGTAAAAAGCAAAATACTAGTTTCTAACTCAGCAAAACTCCTTCCCTTCATGGTTACCTCCAAGCTTGTCACTAAAATATTTCATGATCCGCAAAGCATGCCTTGAGAGATTCTACAATCTAGTATAATAAATAGTACTATAATGCATTCATAACAAACTTTAACGAACAGTCCATGAAAAGTCACACGCCATATATAGCAACAGGTAAGTGCATAGCAGATATATTTGATTCTTCCTAGATGGCATGCCACTTAGTTTTAACAGCACAGCCAAAGATTTCTCCCCTCAAGGTAGCCATATATAGAACACTAATGCCATGGGATCTGTAATTTATAACGTGTGTCTGATGGTGTGCGTTAGTGAAACACACCTTAAAATTGGGTTTTCTGTAAGCGATTTTTTGGCATGTGAACCATCGACAAGACGCATAGACTAATGCTTATATTTGGCATGCATTGGCGATACTCAGAAAGAGATAGGTAAAATGTTCAAACTGTCTTAAAAAGGAAAGAAAAAAAAAAGAAACAATGCCCTGCTTATAATGGATCTTATGAGGCTAATTCAAATCAAACAGCTTATGAGACCAAGTTGCATTACTACCTTGGTGCCCAATGTATGGGTACATCAACACCACACACACTGATGTATACTCATCCTGCATCACATAGGCAACACAAAACAATCAACATCAGGCCCCAGCGAGCCCTGTCACAAGCCCTGTGGCCATATTTTGAACCCTGATTTTACAAACACAGAAACACTATATCACAACTGTTGACTAAATTACAGCGTCACATTCTTGGATTGATGTTACACCAACCGAATCCCGGATCCAGACGACTATAGCATCAAAGGAAGAACAACAAACAGTCTAAAATAGACACCAGCCATGAGCACGGACAAGTGAGTCAACTGTAGATTAAAATCACGCCCTCTTGTAGGCGAGGCGACCACATCCACTCGCGCAAGTCCACTCTACCGAAATCACAACCACTTTGAGAATCTTCATCTGACTATGAATACATCGATCGACTCTGTGCAAACAAGGCAGAAATTAGTCAGGCAATGCAAGACTTTCAGCTCAGCTGTATAGGTTCACTAGTTCATATATATACGGGCAAAAAGGGACAGATCACAGTGGAGCTACCATAGTGTAGAGCATTACAAGCAGAAGCAGGACATCATTTGTGTTCCCGTGGTAACATTGATCTCAACTGAACTTGAAATTTTGTAACTGCAAACAGTAAACTTGTATGCGTTTAGCACTGTAACTTTTGCAGTGAAAGTTGGATCAATGGCCAGGTAGAGGCATGTATAAATTTGAAATAAAAGTTTTCCTAAATAACGGCTAGCTAATTCAATCATTGCACAGCAAAAAAATTGACCGTTGGATTTGGTGGCACACATTTGAAAAAACTGACCCCCGAT
>NC_041392.1:710244257-710250241 GCF_002162155.2 Triticum dicoccoides
TTCATCTTCGTCAAAGCCCACGAGGGGTCGACCTGCTGGTAGGGGAACACCCGATTTTCTCTTTTTTTTTGTCAGTAAGTGATGGCGCTGTTGTCTTGATTTCATGCATGGGAGCTACATGGTTGGGGGGAGTTGTGATCTGTGGGTTCATCAGTGTGCAACTTCGCTTCATCTGCATTGGCAGAGGGATGGTATGGTTGATTGCCTTCTCATGTGTGTGTGGAGGAGAGAGCATGTGGTGAGTAATAGACAGGGGATTTTTCCAACCGATTTGCTCGCAGGGTTTTCAAAAGAGGAAAAAAAATCGAGCGTCACTTGTCATTTGCGCACCTGCGTCATGTTAATTGTCGCTGTGATTACGTATTCCTTTTTCTATGGGCACCTCCGACGACAGTCCATTTTCAAGAGCTAAATTGAAAGAAGTATAAAACTCCACTAATAGTAATTTATGTATCCACATTCATCTTTTTGGTCAATTCGGTGCCAGAACTACTACATTTTGTAAACAATAATTATGCTACATGCGGCTAGTTAGGATCCGGCCTTCTAGTACTTCAAAATCTTGTCATACTGTTCTATGCAAGTAAAATCTTCAGAGCTGTAGGTGAGTTATTTTTCCTTTCAAAGGTTTTTTTATTGTTTAAGTATATGAAGTTCTAGGCCTGTCGTTCTCATTCCCATTATCTATTTCACTCTCTTCTCTTTGTATATATTCACCTATCTTTTCTATATGTCTGTTCGCAGCCCAAGTCTGAATCAATGGTTGTGTATATACGTGGTGGCGCCATCCATTCATTTAGATCGGATGATCTGATGAGTCCGGCGATAGTCTGCTCATTTAATATATCAATCACTCGATGCTCTTGCAAAGTCGGAGCAATGTATTAAGGCTGAGCTCGCTCAGCCACACCTTATTCCCGGGCTCTCGAGTACTACTAGATTACTACTAGCGGTATTCCCAGTTGCCCATGATATATACTCCCTCCGTTCCTAAATAATTGTCTTTCTAGAGATTTCAACAAGTGACTACATACGGAGTAAAACGAGTGAACCTACACTCTAAAACATGTCTACATACATCCGTATGTTGTAGTCCATTTGAGATGGTTAGAAAGACAATTATTTGAGAACGGAGAGAGTATCAGCAATGTATTAAGGCTGAGCTCGCTCAGCCTGGGATAAGGATTGATTCGTCACACCATTAACAAAACAAAGTGTCCCTCCCTTCCATTGAGAGATAATTAATCTACGCCAGAACAAAGCGTCCCTCCCTTTCGTATTATAAATAAATTAACCATCCAGCAGTCCACGCCAAAACCACACGCGATGGGATGGGAATGGTACCCACCCATCACATACTAAATCTTTCTTTAATTCCTAATTGCTGCATGTGCATATCTAGTAATCGCATTAGTTAACTTAGGCTTTCTTGGTGCCCCACGTATGGGTCACGTCAACACCATACATTCAGGTATACTAATCCTGCATACCATTTTCCATAGACAAAACAGGGATAAGGCTGGCTAGTATAACCAGGCCCTAGCGGAGACCCGTCACACAAGTGACAGCAATCCTCTCACCGAGTCACAGCCAAAACAAGCTTCTGAAACCTGTACCATCTTTTGCACCCTCATCTTACAAACACTGTATCACAAACTGTTTTTAAAATTCCAGAGCCACGCTCTTAATTTCGATCAATGTTACACCACCACCACCATGAGGAACAACAACAACACAGTCTACATAGACATGAGCAAGCCAACTGTAGATTAAAAGCGTCTTCTTCTAGGCGAGGCAACCACATCCGCACGCGATAAAGTCCATGCAGCCAAGATTGCAACCGCTTCGAGTTCTGACGATGAGGGTGCTCATCTGACAATGACTCTGATCCGTCGACTCTGTGCAACACAAGACAAGGGTTAGTCAGGCGATGTAAAAGAACTTCGAGCACAGATTGTACACATTCAGTAGTTTAAAAACAAGCTAGCTGGGACAGATTACAGTGGGGGCTATACTGTATTACATGCAGAAGTAGAACAACATTTGTAAACTGGATTTGAACTTTTGTAACTGTAAACACTCAACTTTTATGTGTTTAGCACCATAACTTGTGCAATGCACGTTGGATCAATAGCCAGACAGAGGCATGCATAAGCTTAAAATAATAGTTTTCCTAAACAACAGCTAGCTGTTTTACAATTGGTGCACAGTCAAATATAAAACTCCACTGAGGCTGCATGCATCACTCTGATGCAGAGGCCAGAGATAATCCTCCTTTTCTAAAACAATAAATATAGAACTTCACTAATAGTAATTTCTCTATCCAGTTTCGTCCTTTCGGTCAATTCTGTACCATACTTACTACATTGTGCAGACAATAATTATGCTACATAGGTGGTTAGGAACTGGCCTTCTGGAATGTCCGTGACCTTAATTGTAGGGCCAAGCACACTGTTCGCTCTGTAATCTCAGCTGTTTCACTGAACATTGTCTGCCTCCAGGAAACTAAGCTAGATTCCTTCTCATTGCCCCTTGTCATCGAGACACTTGGTCCTTGCTTTGTGGATTTTTCCTTTCTCGCTTCCATTGGCACCCGCGGTGGCATTCTCCTTGCCTGGAACCGCTGCAGGTCTCCACCTCTGGTACGTACATTGGCCAGCACCACATCACGACCCTTGTCTCCTCCACCTCCGGCACGCACCCCCGGTGGATCACTGGCGTGTATGGACCACAGGAGGACGACAAGAAGATCTTGTTCCTTGAAGACTTGCAGGATACCCGCGCGTCTTGTGCTTGCCCCTGGCTCCTAGGGGTGACTTCAACCTTGTCTTATCGTCGGAGGACAAGAGTAATGGGCGTATCAATTGCCGCACTTCGAGCCGTTTCCGTCGGTTCATTGCTGATATGGAGCTGCGGGACTCCATGCATGGTCGTCGTTATACTTTGTCCAATGAGCGGGGCTCTCCCATGCTGGTTCGCAATGACCGGTTCCTGTGCACCTCTAAATGGGAGCTCTCGCAGCTGCATTGCCTTCTTCGATGCCTTGCCTCGACAGTCTCTCATCATTGCCTGTTGTTTCTTGACTACTCGCCGGGTCACGCTGGCCCAAAATGGTTCCACTTCGAGTGTTTCCGGATCAAGCTCGATGGCTTTCAGGACATAGTGGCGGACGCGTGGGGCGTTGTTCGGGAACCGGATCCGTATCAGCGCCTCTACCTATGCCTCAAGCACACGGCTCGCCGTCTCCAGTGCTAGGCAGCGCGTACCTCCAGCCATGTATCATTGCAACTCATGATTGTGCGGGAATTGAATGCCCGACTTTATGCGACTCAAGACTTTAGAGCCCTATTCCCCTCCAAGTCCTGGCTACGCTGCAATCTCAAGCGTGCTTACCTGGGCCTGGCTTCCCTTGAGAGGTCCATTGCTCACGAGAGTGCACGTTTCTTCTGTCTCAAGGACGGCGATGGCAACACCGTGTTTTTCAAGATCCATGCGACTCACAGGCAATAGAAAAACCTCATCTTCTCCCTGTGGCACGAGAACACCACGGTCTACGATGAGCCGGGCATGGCCGAAGCGGCGTTCCACCACTTCTCCTCACTCATTGGCACCTCCAGCCCCTGCCAATTCTCCATCGACCTCGACCAGATTGATGACTGCTCCTTTGATCTGTCCGATCTTGAGCACCCATTTACAGAGGACGAGATTTGGCAGGCTGTGAAGGCGCTCCCTCACGGCAAGGCATCGGGCCCCGATGGGTTCACCTCGGAGTTCCTTGTGGCATGCTGGGATACTATCAAGGCTGACATATGTGCCGTGTTCGATAAGTTCTACTCGCTCAATGGGCGCATCATGCAACGCCTCAACGAGGCCCTTATCATGCTCCTTCCAAAGAAGCAAGATGCCTCCGTCCTCTCGGACTACTGCCCAATAATCTTGATCCACCTCATCGCCAAGCTCATTGTCAAGGTTTTATCGCTCCACCCCGCTTCGCGTCTTGGTCAACTCGTGTCCACCAACCAGAGCACACTCATAGCGGGCCGGTGCATGCACGACAACTTCATGTTGGTCCAACGGACAGCCTGCCAGCTGCATAATCTCCGGGTCCCTAGAGTTTTTCTCAAGCTCGACACCATGCACGCCTTCGACACGGTCTCATGGCCATTCCTCATAGATGTACGCCACCTGGGCTTTGGGAGACGTTGGATTGACTGGATCATCGTTCTACTCTCCACCTCCATCACGCGTGTCCTCATCAACGGATCTCCTGAACCACCGATCGCCCATGCTTGCGGACTGCGCCAGGGAGACCCCATCTTCCCCATGCTCTTCATGATGGCCATCGACGCTCTGAACTCGCTCCTCCCGCACGCTCATCATCGCGGACTGCTTCAGCGCCTCAACCTCGCCATGCCCCCTCGAGCACATCCCTCTACGCCGACGATGTCGTTGTCTTCTGTCATCCTTTGACCCAAGATCTGCGGGTCATCCACGAGCTGTTACGTGTCTTCGGCGAGGCTCCCTGGCTTTGCACTAACTATGCTAAGTGCTCGGTCACGCCCATTCGATGCAATGACCCCCCTACCGCTAGCCACGATCAACTACGAGCTCGCATGTGCCAACGTCTACTTCCCCATCACCTACCTCAGCAGCCCACTCTCGGTGAGGAAATCCTCCGCGACGTCACTCCAGCCTATCGCCAAGAAGCTTGCCAAGAAGCTTTCCACCTGGAGCGCAATGCTTCTCTCCCGTGGCGAGCGCCTTGCTCTAGTTCACCACATGCTATGCGCGATCCCATCCCACATCATGGTGGTCATTGCTCTTTGCCCGCCAGTGCTCAAGGAGGTGAACCATACTATTCATGAGTTCCTCTAACACGGCCGAAAGGAGATCCATAGTGGCCACGGCCCCGTCCATTGGCAGCGTGTCTGCCACGACCTTGAACTGGGTGGCCTCAGCATCCGGACCTTCACCGCCAGGGGATATCGCTCCGTGTTCGTTGGGTGTGGTTGCAACGCACGGACCCCACCAGACCTTCAGCGCATCTTCACCTCCCCAGTGACCCAGACACCTCCTCCATCTTCCGTGCATCCACATCTTGTTCCGTCGGCGACGTACGGACCTACCGCTTTTGGACAGATCCTTGGATCGATGACAAGGCCATCTCCGAGTTGGCTCCATCCCTCCTTCCACTCGTGCCTCGTCGTCGGCGTAAGCGCACGATGGAGGAAGGGCTTCATGGCCATAGTTGGGTGCCCGACCTCCATGACACCTTGACGCCAGGGGCTATGACCGAGTATGTGTAACTTTGGAGGTTACTCATACCCATCTCCCTCTCCAATTCTCCAGACCGCCTGGTCTGGCGTTGGACCACCGACGCCAAGTACTCCACCAGGTCCTGCTATCGGATTCTATTTGCCGGATCTACTTCAGCCCCGACTGCGCCTCACGTGGAGAAGCTGGGCACCTCTTCATGTCAAGATGTTCACCTGGCTTGCCGACCTCGATCATTGCTGAATCGATGCTAGACCATTGTGCCCTCTATTGCCAGGTATAGGAGACTATGCAACATATCATCATGGGGTTGCCCCTTCCCTCGGCAAATTTGGCACGATGTGTTAGCCTGGGTGTACGCTACCAACCCCCACCTTCTGGCAATGAGGAGTTCCTTCCGTGGTGCATGTCGGCAATCTCTAGATCACCCACTGACCACTGCAAGGGCCTAGCCACGTTGGCTATTCTCATGGCTTGGTTCATTTGGAGGCAACACAATCGGTACGTTTTCGACGGCGAGAATCCCTCCATCTTGCGGCTTTTCGCGTCTACCAGGACGAGGCTAGATCCTGGGCTAGGGCGGGTGTGCACGGACTGAACACGTTACTAGCATAGGGTCCTAATCTTGTACTCGGGCTGAGCAACCCGTCATGAATGATCTGCAACTTGTCTTGCCTCTTGCGCACAAGACATTGTGTTTGCACCCCCCC
>NC_041392.1:710250478-710254024 GCF_002162155.2 Triticum dicoccoides
CTATCAATGAAAAGATACGCACTCTAGCGTATTCACGAAAGAAGTACTTCAAAATCTTGGCATACTGTCCTATGCAATTAAAATCATCTTCAAGAGCTGCAGATGAGTTATTTATCATTTCAAGTGCTTAGGCATATTAAATTCTAGCCGTATAGTGTTCATTCCCACTCTCTATTTCCCTCTTCTCTTTTTATATATTCATCAATCTTTTCTGTGTTTGTTCGTCACCCAAGTCTATTTCATCAGTTCTGTATATACATATTTTTCATGTCAGTTTTAGAACTGATGTCTTTCATTATTTAATTTTGCCCCCCAGTCTTCAGTCCACTTTTCTTCTTCGGCACGTCTTTTCCCTATGCCATTCTCAGTAATTGTTTAGTCTTACCTATTTTGGTTATTATCAAGAGATAAGGGTTGTGCATTTAGTTTTTCATTCAGTCAGTCCGACCATTCTATTTTTTTCATGTAATTCTTCATTTTAGTTCATTTTCATTCATTTTCTCATTATTCAGTTTTTTTCTACTTCTCTTCATTATTTATTCTTCTATCTTTCTTTTTTGACTGAAGAGGTAAATGACCAGAACAAGACTTTATTCAGTGTTGGGGGTTTCCTCATTTCCTCCAGTCTAGGGACCTGTTTCCCGTTGTTGTCTTTTTATTTGTCCCTCAATCCTAGCACCCCCCCTCCCCCAACACACACACACAAGCACCCCCAGGCGAAGGGGAGCAAGAAAACGACTTCCATTTCTCCCCTTCAGCGGCCCTAGCCGCCTTCCTTAACAAGCCCTCAAGCCTCCTTTGCGCCACCTTCCTCATAGAAGCCGCTGGGTTGACCTCAAAGGCCGAATTCAATGGTAGAGAATGCTTTAATAAGAATTTGGCCTCTTTTGCCTATGTCATTCTCAGTGCTCCCTCCACCCCGAATTACTTGTCGCGGAAATGGATATACATGGATATATATCCATTTCCACGACAAGTAAGTCGGGACGAAGGGAGTATTTGTTTAGTCTTACCTATTCTGCTTATCACTCGGAGATAAGGGGTGTGCGTTTGATCTTCCGTTCAGTCAGTTTGATATAAGGCTCTAATAAGTTTGTTCATTCTTCAGTTTGTGAGCTACAATCATTTTTTTCAGTTTGAGTAAACCTAACCAATTACAACTTACTTCAGTGAATGTTTAGTCATAGTTAGTTCTACGTCATGTTCAGGTTTTCATTCCTTTCTACTTCAGCTTTCCTATGACGTAGCTAAACTACCAGTTTTGCCTGACCAAACTAAACTATAAGGTTTTGATTCTTTAATTCAATCCTCCAATTTTTTTTGCTTTCTACTACAAGGCTTATGCATTCTTTACTGTACCTTTCCAGCTCCTCATTCTTCTTCTTTCTTCAGTCATCATTTGTGAATGTTCGGTGTTCATTTAGTATATGCATCGCTCTGTCCTAACTGTTAGGTTGATCTCCTCTGTGCAGGCCCAATGGCCTGCCAGGCCCTTGGTCAATTCGCCCTGATCGGGGGCGCCCAACCCATTATGGTTGGTGGGCCCCTGTGACCCACGCTATATTAACAGAGGTGGGGGCTGGGGCACGATTGACGAAGTTCATCGCCGCCACAAACCCCACCTACACGCCCTACCGATCTAGGGTTAGCGCGGTGCTCATGGGAAGCTCCACCACCGCCGCCATCCACTCTCTGTCCACAGCGCCGCCGTCACCACATCACCATGGCCGGCGCTGGATCGAGCTCGTCTGGACAGGCAGAAGGTAGGTTACCGGATTGATCTAGCCTACCCCGATCCAGAGAATCTTTCAATGGTATCAGAGCCATGCTAGGCTAAGATTTTTCGGTACAATGAATTACAGAGAAAGAAAAATCCCTTCCCTAGACAGGGCAAAGTAAATCAACGGAGAAGGGCCTCGGACCTCACCGGAAAAGTTGCGCCGCCGTTATGGCCGCGCCGTTCCTCTCGATCCGGGCGCACATCGGCAAGCCGAGGCGTCGGACGAAGAACCACCGGAGCTAGCTCAACGGCTTGCCAGAAAAGAAAAGTAAAAGACAAAAAAAGCCAACACCGCGGCCAAGTCCCTCGACGGCGGTGCGCTCACTGCTGAGGGAGAACGCGCGACCGGCGAGGAGGATGGCCACGGCGCGATCTGGCCGCGCTCCTCTTACTCTCGATGAAAAGGAAAGGGGTAGCCCGGCCGAGCCTCTCTGTTTTCCTCTCTCTCTCGCAGAAACAAGGTGGGGAGGGGGAAGTGGATGGCTCGCAGGGGACCGGCCCCAGCTCGCCGCGCCGCCCCAGCTCGCCGTTCCGCCCTGGCTCGCTGCGCCGGCGTGGCTTCAGGAGCCGGATCCGGGCTTTGCGGGCGAGAGAGGAGCGAGCGGGCGAGAGAGGTGCAGTGGGGGAAGCAAACAGAGGCGCGCGTGGCGCGGTGGCATTAGACGCCGTCGCCGGCGGCCGGGCACGGCGCGGTGGCGCTCGACGCCGTTGCTGGCGAAGCTCGGGCGAGCAGAAACACGAAGGCGAGCGGCGCACGAGGGGAGGAATGATTTAGGGTTTTCCCCTCGGCCTCGCTGACGAGCCGTTTTGACCGAGCGAAATCGATGCTTGGCCGTCTGATTGCATTGGACGACCCAAAAAGAATCCCTAGCGTCCGGCTGGGCCTTTGGGCCGAAAGGGGGAGCCGACTGGGCTCATACTGCAGCCACTTGCGGGCGCTAGGCCGGGCCGTTTTTGGCCAGGCACGATGCGCTGATGCTCAGAAGAGCGCGCGCGAGCAGGCCACGGGCCAGCTGCAATTTTTTTATATAGATTTCTGTCCAGATTTTTGGGCAGATTTACAATAGCTTTTCTATACAAAGTTTTTCCAACGAAATTTTTTGTTTAGAAAATAGAAAAGGAAATAGAAAATGTTTCTGAAAATGAAAATAGAAGATTTTTTGTTTTGTTCAAACTGTTAGAGTGGCAATTTGGAGAGCATTTAGATTCAGATTCGTATGAGCTCAGAAAAATAGATCCAGATATGTATTGGCAAGTCCGGCTGTGCTTTGTAAACATAGTTGAGTGTATGATAGATATTTTTTTACTTTGTATATACATGAAATAAGTTTCGCCTAGTCAAAAATTTTGTTCATCGTAATGAACTAGTTTTGCTTTCATAAAGGTAGATATGTCTTGTAACAAAACTCAAACGGGCATCTATTCTAAGTTGATTGAACTTGAGTGACGTGGGGGGCGGCGAATAGCCGGACAAAGATCTTTGGTTGGAGGTGGCCGGAGGTTGCCCAAAAATATCCATACAAGGATTACATAAAAAGCATTTAGATAGATACACATCAGTTATAACACTAAAATGATTATTTTTAGAAGAGATGTGAGACCAGGGGTGGAGAGTAATTGTTCTGTGACTTTGTTAAGTATGCTCGTGAACGATTCGCCTCTGCAACAGGGATTTTCAAAAGATCTCGCTAGTAGCTAGAGAAACCAGCGGTCCACCGTATCGACCCTGCAACAGGGATTCACGGAAACAAAAGGATGATCCTTTG
>NC_041392.1:710254559-710280822 GCF_002162155.2 Triticum dicoccoides
AGCAAACACGGTCAGTTATGTGGACGCTGGCCCTTGCTTGACACCCGTGGTCTCCTCCTGCTGCTTTCTGGCCAGCCTCATCGATGATCAGGATAATACTAATTGAGCTCCTCCTCTTTAACTATCTTGTATTCCCAGTAGTAACAGATACGATATAGTAATGTTGATGACACTTTCCTGTGCTCTCTGCTGCAACTCATGGCTTAAATTATTACAAATTGAAAACCCACGCATGATACAATTCAGTTACCTACATAGCCTACTAACTAAAAAACAGATTATTTTGAAAGAAATTAAAAACAGATTGATTGTCATGCTCAAAGCTTAAATTATACTACTCTCTCTGATACAAATTAATTGACGCTCTCTTAGTACAACTTTAATAGATTGGAGGGAGTATTTAAATTCAAACAGAAACATAACTAAGCTGATTTAGAGTCTCAAATTGAAGCAAGGTTAAAATACTAGATTAGTTCTGGAAACATGTGTGCCCCAATACGTAGCGAACTAGTGATAACAAGGGGT
Organism: Triticum dicoccoides; assembly: GCF_002162155.2. Taxonomy (NCBI): domain Eukaryota; kingdom Viridiplantae; phylum Streptophyta; class Magnoliopsida; order Poales; family Poaceae; genus Triticum; species Triticum dicoccoides. Next base: position 710,255,085 of record NC_041392.1, read on the forward strand.
AGCGTCATATCGAGAGAAGGCAGCACTGGTAAGTGATAAGTGCTAGATTCTTGGTTAACTGGGAGTCTGGTGCCGACACTCTTAGTCAGCGAACAGACAGATCGATGTTAATTACTACATTAACCGAAGCTACCCGTAGCATGAAAGGAGGAACAAAGACATGACTACATTCTGACTCAATCGTTTTTAAAGAGTTATTTGTACAAACTCAACACTACATGAGCAAAAAAGAACAAACTGTAGATATTCTATTATAGGCTGACAAAGAATAGCCTTTGTCCTGTAGATAAGATTGATCTCAGCTGAATTTGAAAATTGTAAATGAAAACACACATTTTTATTTGCACGGGAACATTATAATATGCAATGCAAGCTGGAATACATAGTCATCTAGAGGCATGTAAACATAAATCATCAAGTCTTGGAAAACTTAGATCATGCAAAATTGGTAGATTTGTGCTGCGGGCTTCGAATATTATACCTGGTAGAGTGGCAGTGATAAACTTCTAACTTCACGCCCACAACGATGTTAATTTCAATGTCACATTGTTTAGGCAGGGAACAGCCAGACACATCAATGTTACACAAACGGAAGCTAGAGGCAGCATGGAAGGAAGAACATAGACATCAGGGTCACTTTGTGATAAGTCCACGTCATAGAAATTGACTCGACCTTAACAAACAAGACCCTTTTTTTTCAAACAATAGAGAAGAGGGATACTGATCTAAATTCGATTCCGTCTGTACATATTCATTACTCCGGGAGCAAAAGGAATAAACTATAGATATTCTATTGGCTAGATATAGTATCATAGGCTGACAAGAATATCAAAGGAATAACGCCTTCTAAATTAGGATACCAAAGCGGGGAAAATAGGGGGGCTTTGAAGGACAATCAACAAAAAGAAAACATTCCTCCTCCATACAATTAGCATGACCACTGCCAGCTGAATCATTCTTGATTCAGATGTCACACTCTTAGGCAGGGAAGAACCAGATCGATTCTACACTAACCAAAACATACACATCAGGCTGGCGGGTTCTGCCTCGTCAAAACTGCGCTAAGGAGGGGGCAGCAAATAGCAGTATTCAGAAGTTCAAATATATACAGCCAAACAAAGGCAAGTAAACATGGCGAAATGAGTCCTAGAAAACACACGTCAAGCAGAAGTGGTACTACCTCCGTTTCCAAATATAAGACGTTTTGACAGTTCAAATTGAACAGACAAAACATCTGATATTTAGGAACAGAGGGCGTACCTTCGTTTGCAGGACGTCGTATATTTACCTAGTAGTATAACAAACTTTCAACTTAGGTCGTCGGGCAGCCACACTCAACAATCTATGTGGTCCTCTAAATCATATATATACATAGATTATACTTATACTGGGTGTGAAATGTTGAGCTGTCTAAAATAGAAATGAAATTGAAAGAAAACAGGGTGCCCTACCTATAACTGTTATGGCCAGTTTAGTTAGGCTCACCGGACAATCTTAGCCCACAAGTTATCTTAGGTTAATTCTTATGCAAGTTATCTAGGTTATAAATATAGGCTGTAAGACTCCTTTTGGAATTAAGCAAGAAGCAATCAATATTTGCTCGGCTTCCCTTAGGGAGCCGGGAGACCTAAACCCTAGTCGCTCCTGCTTTCGCCGCCACTGCTCCCGTTGCAAGGACGGCGCCACGCCGCCGGCCGCCGCGCACCAGCCCTCGCCCTTCCCCCCTCCTTCCCGTGCAACCTACGCCCTAGATCCGGTAGGGCCCTAGCTCCTACCAATTTGGTATCGAGAGACATGGGTCCGATCATGTCTTCGTCAACACCATCGTCGCCGCTGCCCGTCTCCACCTCCACGCCGATAACGTCCGCCCCGATGACCACCGCCAGGGCCTCCATGCTGTCGGGCCCGGTCACCACCGCGGGCTCTTCATCGCCCCCGGCCCCCATCACTTCCGCACCACCGACAACCTCCGTCTTCATGCCGGAGGAGATGACCAGCACCCTGCGGGACCTCATGACGGCCGTCCAGGGCCTCTCCCTGTACTTGGCCGGCCCGCACACCACCCCGCCGGCTGCGGCCCCCGCCTATAGCCACCCGGCGACGCACTGGCCGATCCAGCATGCATTGGGCCTGAGCGGGACGCCCCTGCTGCCGTTCCAGGCAGGCTACACCGGCGGGCCTCGCCGCTGCTGCACCTGCCCTAGTACTCGGTACCCGCGGCGACCGCCAGGGCCCATCCGTCGCTCTAGCCGCCGCCCGCCCCAGCGCCGTCCTGGCCGCAGTGGCCCGCGCCGGTTCTCGCGGTGCCACCCACGCCTTCCGCGCCCGCCACAGCGTCGCAGTGGCCGCACTGGCCCGCGCCGGCCCCAGCCGCGCCAACCGCGCCGTCCGCGCCGGTCCAGCTCCGGATTGGACCAGTCCACACCGGGACGACTTTCGATCCAGCAGATCTGGTTTCTACCGTCACCGTCTCCGATCCTGGCCTGGCTAACCGGGACGTCGCCACCGCCAGTTTACACAGAGGCCGGGGACCCACCAGTACCCACGCTGCAGTCTGGGGCCTCGTCCGGCTCTGCGGGGGCCTATGACGGCCTCCCCACCATTGACCGGGCGCCGTCATCATCACTGCTCTGCACCACCGAGCCGGTCGGCCATGGCGCGCCGACCCAGACGTCGCCACGGTTCGCCTTCATCTTTTGCAGGTATTTTTCTTATTTTTTGAAAAGTGGCTCCGTGAAGTTTCAGGTCATTCCGAGAACGTTTGCTCCTGCACATAAATAATACCATGATAATTCTGCTAAAAATAGCGTCAGTCCGGGTTAGTTCCATTCAAATCATGCAACTTAGAGTCCAAAAGAAGGGCAAAAGTGTTTGGAAAAGTAGATACGTTGAAGACGTATCAACTCCCCCAAGCTTAAACCTTTGCTTGTCCTCAAGCAATTCAGTTGACAAACTGGAAGTGATAAAGAATTTTTTTTACAAACTTTGTTTGCTCTTGTTGTTGTAAATATGTAAAGCCAGCATTCAAGTTTTCAGCAAAGATTATAACTAACCACATTTGCAGTAACGCATAGGTCTCAAGTTTACTCATATCAATAGCATAATCAACTAGCGAGCCATAATAATAAATCTCGGATGACAACACTTTCTCAAAACAATCATAATATGATATAACAAGATGGCATCTCGCTAGCCCTTTCTGAGACCGCAAAACATAAATGCAGAGCACCTTTAAAGACCAAGGCTAGACATTGTAATGCATGGTAAAAGAGATCCAGTCAAGTCATACTCAATGTAAACTAACAGTAATGAATGCAAATGATAGCGGTGCTCTCCAACTGGTACCTTTTTTAATAAAAGGATGATAATCAGCATAAAAGTAAATAGATAGGCCCTTCGTAGAGGGAAGCAGGATTTGTAGAGGTGCCAAAGCTTGGTTTGAAACAGAGTTGAATAATATTTTAAGCGGTATACTTTCATTGTCAACATAACAACCAAGAGATGGCGATATCTTTCATGCTACACACATTATAGGCAGTTTCCAAACATAATGGTAAAGTTTATACTCCCTCTTCCACCAACAAGCATCAATCCATGACTTGCTCGAAACAACGAGTGCCTCCAACTAACAAAAGTCCCAGGGGGAGTTTTGTTTGTAATTATTTTGATTTAATTTGCATAAAGCATGGGACTGGGCATCCCGGTGACCAGCCATTTATCTCGTGAGTGAGGAGCGAAGTTCACTCCTCTTGAGAATAACCCGCCTAACATGGAAGATACAGACAGCCCTAGTTGATACATGAGCTATTCGAGCATACAAAACAGGATGTTTATTTGAAGATTTAGAGTGAGTAGGTATAGTGGACTCATGTGGAATAACTTTGGGGTTTAAGGAGTTTGGATGCACAAGCAGTATCCCCGCTTAGTACAGATGAAGGCTAGCAAAAGACTGGGAAGCGACCAGCTAAAGAGTGACAACAGTCATGAACATGCATTAAAATTAATCAACACCGAACGCAAGCATGAGTAGGATATAATCCACCATGAACATAAATATCGTGAAGGCTATGTTGATTTTGTTTCAACTACATGCGTGAACATGTGCCAAGTCAAGTCACTTAAATCATTCAGAAGAGGATACCACCCTATCATACCACATCATAAACATTTTAATAACATGTTGGCACGCAAGGTAAACCATTATAACTCATAGCTAATCAAGCATGACACAAGAAACTATGATATCTAATTGTCATTGCAAACATGTTTATTCATAATAGGCTGAATCAGGAATGATGAACTAATCATATTTACAAAAACAAAAGAGGTCGAGTTCATACTAGATTTTCTCATCTCAGTCAGTCCATCATATATCATCATAATTGCCTTTCACTTGCACGACCGAACGATGTGAATAATAATAATAATAATAATAACAATAATAATAATAATAATAATAATAATAATAATAATAATAATAATAATAATAATAATAATAATAATAATAATAATAATAATAATAATAATAATAGTGCGCGTGCATTGGACTAAACTGGAATCTGCAAGCATTCAATAAACAGGAGAAGACAAGGCAATATGAGCTCTTTTGTCAGATAAACAATAATGCATATAAGAGCCACTTCAACCATTTAATTATGGTCTTCTTCTATCGACCCCCAAAGAAAAGAAAAGAAATAAAAACTATTTACACGGGAAAGCTCCCAACAAGCAAAAGAAGAACATAAAATCTTTTTGGGTTTTTTCTTTTTAATTACTACTACAAGCATGGAAATTAAACTGATTAAAAGCTACAACTATTTTTTTGGTTTTTTCTTAAGGTTTATCAAACACACAAGAAGAAAGCATGAAAAGGAAAATAAACTAGCATGGATGATACAATGAAAAAGTATGAGCACCGACATCTAGCAATGAGTGTGTGAACATAAATGTAATGTTGGTGAGAAATACGTACTCCCCCAAGCTTAGGCTTTTGGCCTAAATTGGTCTATGGCCACGGCTGGCCTGGCGGATATCCATAATAGTAGTTGGGGTCGTACTGAGAAGAAGAGGAGGAAGACTGTGCTTGCCATTGGCTGACAATCATCTCCGGATCCCACTGATAATTAGACTGTCGTGGAGGATCAACTTGTGGTTCCGGCTCTGGCTCCACGGCTGGTGCAGGGTTTCGGTAGGCGTGAATAGCCTTCAATGGAACAAGGTACGTGCCTACAGATAAATCAAACAAAGAAGGAGCATGTAGGGTAATAGTCTCAGGATGATGTTTATTAAAGAACAATTGATATTTAAGTTCTCCTTCCCTATTATTAACAATAAAATCATGTGCCACCATACTTTTATAATCTAGATAAACACGAGGCAACATTTTTTCTTCCTTCTCAGAATGCCTAATAGGTATGTTAAAATGTGCAGCTAGGCGTGAAGCATAGATGCCTCCAAAGATGGGGCCCTTTGTACAGTTCAGACTTAACCGTTTAGCAATAATGCCGCCCATACTAAAAGTGTTATCACCGTATAAACCTTGGAGCAAAATAATAATATCAGGGGTACTAAGGTTTCCACAGTTTCCGCGACCAATTAAACAACGACTAGCAAATAATGCAAAAAAACGTAAAACAAGAAAATGTATGCTAGTGATTCGTGCATCGGACACCTTCCTTGTTTCCCCTACAGTGATAGTATCAATAAACCACTCCACATCATCACGATGTGGTTCTTCTATCTTGCCCTCAAAAGGGACTAAACAAATCCGACAAAAATCATAAGGTGACATCTCCTTATGCCCATCATATAAATGAAACTCCACCGTAGGTGGTGAGTTCCTATAATGGAAATGAAAGTTTTGCACAAAGATATTTGTGAGTAAAAGATACTGATCGCATTGGTCGTGGAGGAAAGCGGTGAGGCTTGCATTTTTAGCCAATTCATGAAAATCTTCATAAATCCCGGCTGCTCTCAAGAAATCATCGGAAGGCCATTCACATGCCCGAATCTCCGCGGTGCGAGGCAGATTATACTTAGGCTTTTGTGCCTTTTCCTTCGAGCTTTGGCTCGATGAGCCCCTCAAAAGTCTCCTCATCATTTTCTGAAAAATTCTGAAATTTTTAGTAACTTCAAAATAAAAGTAAACCAAATTCAATAATATTGATAGCAACTACTCCTACAAGTGCCTAGAGCCTATATCATGCATCAAAACTACTTGGAACCATATAAATTTGACATGCAAGCTCAAGAACAGGGTCACCTAAGGAACAAAATTTTGCAATGACTAAAGCACTAGAACAAAAACTAATTTGACCAATGGAGGAGTCACATACCAAGGAACAATCTCCCCAAGCAGTTTTGTGAGAGGTGCTTTGAGCAAGGAGATCGAAAATGGCAGCAAAGTGAGCTAGAACTCGTGCTTGAGCTGGATATTCGTGTTTGTGGGAGGAAGATGAAGTGTGTGGGTGCAGGAATAAGTGGAGAAGGGCCACCATGGGCCCATGAGGCAGGGGGGCGCGCCCAGGGGGGTAGGCCGCGCCCTCCACCCTCGTGGGCAGGTGGTTGGCCCCCCTGCTGTGTTCTTTGTGCCAAATATTCTCAAATATTCAGGAAAAAATCATATTTAAAATTTAGGGCATTTGGAGAATTTTTATTTTCGAGGTATTTTTATATTGCACGGATAATCAGATAGCAGATAGAAAAATATTTATTTTTATTTTATTTTATATAAATAACAAAAAGTAAAAGTGGGATACAGAAGGTTGTGCCTTCTAGTTTCATCCATCTCATGATCATCAAAAGGAATCCACTAACAAGGTTGATCAAGTCTTGTTAACGAACTCATACCGAACAATATGGAACCGGAGAAATTTCGAATAACACTATGTTACCTCAACGGGGATATGCACATCCCCAATAATAAGACTATCATATTTCTTCTTGACAGTAGGAAGAGGAAATTCAAAACCTCCAAATATAATCGATGTAATTTTTCCAATAGAAATTGATACTGTGAACTTGAGGTTGTTTCCTCGAAAAGTGTACCGTATGCTCATTGCCATTAACATGAAAAGTGACATTGCCTTTAGTGCAATCAATAACAGCCCCTGCAGTATTCAAAAAGGGTCTTCCAAGAATAATAGACATACTATTGTCCTCGGGAATATCAAGAATAACAAAGTCCATTAAAATAGTAACGCTTGCAACTACAACAGGCACATCCTCACAAGTACCGACAGGTATAGCAGTTGATTTATCAGCCATTTGCAAAGATATTTCAGTAGATGTCAACTTATTCAAATCAAGTCTACGATATAAAGAGAGAGGCATAACACTAACACCGGCTCCAAGATCACATAAAGCAGTTTTAACATAATTTCTTTTAATAGAGCATGGTATAGTGGGTACTCCTGGATCTCCAAGTTTCTTTGGTATTCCACCCTTAAAATTATAATTAGCAAGCATGGCGGAAATTTCAGCTTCCGTTATCTTTCTTTTAGTTGTAATAATATCTTTCATGTACTTAGCATAAGGATTGGTTTTGAGCATATCAGTTAATCGCATACGCAAAAAGATAGGTCTAATCATTTCAGCAAAGCGCTCAAAATCCTCATCATCCTTTTTCTTGGATGGTCTGGGAGGAAAAGGCATGGGTTTCTGAACCCATGGTTTATTTCTTTACCATGTTTCCTAGCAACAAAGTCTTTCTTATCATAACATTGATTCTTTAATTGTGGGTTATCAAGATCAACAGCAGGTTCAATTTCTATGTCATTATCATTACTAGGTTGAGCATCGTCGTGAACATTATCATTAACATTATCACTAGTTTCAGGTTCATTACCAGATTGTGTTTCAGCATTAGAAATAGAAATATCATTTGGATTCTCAGGTGTTTCAACAATAGGATCACTAGAGGCATGCAAAGTCCTATCATTTTTCTTTTTCTTCTTTTTAGAAGAACTAGGTACATCTATATTATTTCTCTGAGAATCTTGCTCAATTCTCTTAGGGTGGCCTTCAGGATACAAAGGTTCCTGAGTCATTTTACCAGTCCTAGTAGCCACTCTAACATCATTATCATTATCCTTACTATTCAATTCATTGAGCAAATCATTTTGAGCTTTAAGTACTTGTTCTACTTGTGTGGTAACCATAGAAGCATGTTTACTAATAAGTTTAAATTCTCCTTTAACATTAGCCATATAATTACCCAAGTGTTTAAGCATATTTGAATTGTATCTCAATTGTCTACCAAAATAAGCATTAAAGTTTTCTTGCTTAGCCATAAATTTATCAAACTCATCTAAGCATGGGCTAGCAAATTTAGTAAATGGGATTTCAGCTTTATCATATCTATAGAGAGAATTTACCTTTACTATCTGTGTCGGGTTATCAAGACCACGAGGTTCTTCAATAGGTAATCGATTAAGATTATATGTTTCTTCAACATGCGGTAAATTAAGACCATGTATTTCTTCAATAGGAGGTAAATTCTTAACATGTTCAGCTTTAATACCTTTTTCTTTCATAGATTTCTTTGCCTCTTGCATATCTTCAGGACTGAGAAATAGAATACCCCTCTTCTTCAGAGTTGGTTTAGGAATAGGCTCAGGAATTGGTTCCGGAGGTGTCCAATTATTTTCATTTGTCAACATATTATTCAATAGAATTTCAGCTTCATCCGGTGTTCTTTCCCTGAAAACAGAACCAGCACAACTATCCAGGTAATCTCTGGAGGCATCGGTTAGTCCATTATAAAAGATATCAAGTATTTCATTTTTCTTAAGAGGATGATCAGGCAAAGCATTAAGTAATTGGAGAAGCCTCCCCCAAGCTTGTGGGAGACTCTCTTCTTCAATTTGCACAAAATTATATATATATCCCTTAAAGCAGCTTGTTTCTTATGAGCAGGGAAATATTTAGCAGAGAAGTAATAAATCATATCCTGGGAATACGCACACAACCACGATCAAGAGAATTAAACCATATCTTAGCATCATCCTTTAATGAGAACGGAAATATTTTAAGGATGTAAAAGTAACGAGTTCTCTCATCTTTAGTGAACAGGGTGGCTATATCATTCAATTTAGTAAGATGTGCCACAACAGTTTCAGATTCATAACCATGAAAAGGATCAGATTCAACCAAAGTAATTATATCAGGATCAACAGAAAATTCATAATCCTTATCAGTAACAAAGATAGGTGAAGTAGCAAAAGCAGGGTCAGGTTTTATTCTAGCATTTAGAGATTCCTTACTCCATTTAGCTAATAACCTTTTGAGTTCATTTCTATTTTTGCAAGCTAGAATAGCTAAAGAAGCTTCTTGATAAAAAACATAACCCTTAGGAATAACAAGTGATTCTTCATCATCACTTTCATTAGTATCATCAGATTCAATATTTTCAATTTCTCTAGCCCTAGCAAGTTGTTCATCAAGAAAGTCACTAAGTGGCATAGTAGTATCAGGCATAGAGGTAGTTTCATCATAAGTATCATGCATAGCAGAATGGCATCATCAATAACATGCGACATATCAGAACGAATAGCAGAAGCAGGTGTAGGTGTCGCAAACTTGCTCATAACAGAAGGTGAATCAAGTGCAGAGCTAGATGGCAGTTCCTTACCTCCCCTCGTAGTTTAGGTATAGATCTTGGTTTTTGGATCTCTCAAGTTCTTCATAATGATAAGCAGATATATATCCCAAGTGACTCAAAGAGTAGAGCTATGTTCCTCGGCAACGGCGCCAGAAAATAGTCTGGATAACCCACAAGTATAGGGGATCGCAACAGTTTTCGAGGGTAAAGTATTCAACCCAAATTTATTGATTAGACACAAGTGGAGCCAAAGAATACTCTCAAGTATTAGCAGCTGAGTTGTCAATTCAACCGCACCTGGAAACTTAATATCTGCAGCAAAGTGTTTAGTAGCAAAGTAATATGATAGTAGTGGTAACGGTAACAAAAGGTAACAGTAGTAAAAGCAATGTTTTTGGTATTTTGTAGTTATGATAGAAATAGCAACGGGAAAGTAAATAAGCGAAGAACAATATGTGGAAAGCTCGTAGGCAATGGATCGGTGACGGAGAATTATGCCGGATGCGGTTCATCATGTAACAGTCATAACCTAGGGTGACACAGAACTAGCTCCAGTTCATCAATATAATGTAGGCATGTATTCCGAACATAGTCATACGTGCTTATGGAAAAGAACTTGCATGCCATCTTTTGTCCTACCCTCCCGTGGCAGCGGGGTCCTTATGGAAACTAAGGGATATTAAGGCCTCCTTTTAATAGAGAACCGGAACAAAGCATTAACACATAGTGAATACATGAACTCCTCAAACTACGGTCATCACCGTTAAGTATCCCGATTATTGTCACCTCGGGGTTAACGGATCATAACACATAATAGGTGACTATAGACTTGCAAGATAGGATCAAGAACACTCATATATTGATCAAAACATAATAGGTTCAGATCTGAAATCATGGCACTCGGGCCCTAGTGACAAGCATTAAGCATAGCAAAGTCATAGCAATATCAATCTCAGAACATAGTGGATACTAGGGATCAAACCCTAACAAAACTAACTCGATTACATGATAGATCCCATCCAACCCATCACCGTACAGCAAGCCTACGATGGAATTACTCATGCACGGTGGTGAGCATCATGAAATTGGTGATGGAGGATGGTTGATGATGACGATGGCGACTGATTCCCCTCTCCGGAGCCCCGAACGGACTCCAGATCAGCCCTCCCGAGAGGTTTTAGGGCTTGGCGGCGGCTCCGTATTGTAAAACGTGATGATTTCTTCTCTTTGATTTTTTTCTCCCCGAAACTCAATATATGGAGTTGGAGTCGGAGAGGCAACATGGGGCCCATGAGGTAGGGGGCATGCCCTAGGGGGGCAGGCGCGCCCCCACCCTCGTGGGCAGGTGGTGGGCCCCCCTGGCCTTCATCTTTTGCAGGTATTTTTCTTATTTTCTGAAAAGTGGCTCCGTGAAGTTTCAGGTCTTTCCGAGAACGTTTGCTCCTGCACATAAATAACACCATGGTAATTCTGCTGAAAACAGCGTCAGTTCGGGTTAGTTCCATTCAAATCATGCAAGTTAGAGTCCAAAACAAGGGCAAAAGTGTTTGGAAAAGTAGATACGTTGAAGACGTATCAGCGGTGCAGGCCAGACCTGGTACTATGCCCTCGAGCAGGACGAAGGCAGCATGCCCCCTTGGGAGCGCTTCCGTGAGCTCTGCCTCCTTCGCTTTGGGCCTCCGGTTCGCGGAAGCCGCCTGGCGGAGCTCGGCCGCCTTCTCTTCACCTCCACGATGCAGGACTTCACCGACCATTTCCAAGCCTTGGCATGCCATGCGTCGGGTGTGACGCCGCAGCAACGGGCCGACCTCTTTGTCGGTGGACTTCCGGATCACATCCACGTGAACGTGGAGCTTCGGGGATCCCAGGATCTCCAGTCGGCCATGTACTACGCCCGCGCGTTCGAGCACCGTGCGGTGGCCATCCAGCAGGAATCACTGTCCCGGACCGTTGGGTCGCTACCCGGGCCGGATTCCGCGCAGGCTTCTGCGGCACCCCTCGCCGCGACCGCGGTGCGCTCGTTCCGCTAGCTCACCTCAGCTGAGCTACTTGAGCGTCGCCGCCAAGGGTTGTGCTTCAACTGGGACGAGCCCTACACGCCCGGCCATGCCTGCCCATGACTCTTCTACCTGGAGGTTGCAGACTACATTCCGGACGACGCCATCGCCGCCAACCTGGCCGCCCCAGCTGTCGAGAAGGTGTTTGACCCTGGTTGATTGCCTCGAGGAGTTCCGCAAGCGCTTCCCCAACTTACAGCTCGAGGACGAGCTGTTTGTGCAGGCGGGGAGAAGTGTTATGGCCGGTTTAGCTAGGTCCACCGGGCAATCTTAGGCCACAAGTTATCTTAGGTTAATTCTTATGCAAGTTATCTAGGTTATAAATATAGGCTGTAAGACTCCTTTTGAAATTAAGCAAGAAGCAATCAATATTTGCTCGGCTTCTCTTAGGGAGCCGGGAGACCTAAACCCTGGCCGCCTCCTGCTTTTGCCGTCGCTGCTCCCGTCGCAAGGACGGCGCCACGCCGCCGGCCGTCGCACACCAGCCCTCGCCCTTCCCCCTCCTTCCCATGCAACCTACGCCCTAAATCCGGTAGGGCCCTAGCTTCTACCAATTTGGTATCCAGAGACTTGGGTCCAATCATGTCTTCGTCAACACCATCGCCGCCGCTGCCCGTCTCCACCTCCGCGTCGATGACCACCGCGCTGATGACGTCCACCCCGATGACCACCGTCGGGGCCTCCATGCTGTCGGGCCCGGTCACCACCACGGGCTCTTCACCGCCCCCAGCCCCATCACTTCCGCACCGCCGACAACCTCCGTCTTCACGCCGGAGGAGATGACCAGCACCCTGTGGGACCTCGTGACGGCCGTCCAGGGCATCTCCCTGTACTTGGCCGGCCCGCACACCGCCCCGCCGGTTGCGGCCCCCACCTACAGCCACCCGGCGACGCACTGGCCGATCCAGCACGCGTCGGGCCTGAGCGGGACGCCCCTGCTGCTGTTCCAGGTGGGCTACACCGGCGGGCCCCCACCGCTGCTACACCTTCCCTGGTACTCGGTACCCGCGGCGATCACCGGGGCCCATCCGTCGCTCCAGCCGCCACCCGCCCCTGCGCCGTCCTGGGCGAAGTGGCCCGCGCCGGTTCTCGCGGTGCCACCCGTGCCTTCCGCGCCCGCCCTAGCGTCGCAGTGGCCGCACTGGCCCACGCCGGCCCCAGCCGCGCCAACCGCGTCGTCCGCGCCGGTCCAGCTCCCACCGCCGCCGCCCAGCTTCGGACTGGGCCAGTCCACACCGGGACGACTTCCGATCCAGCAGATCCGGTTTCTGCCGTCACCGTCTCCGATCCTGGCCTGGCTAACCGGGACGTCGCCACCGCCAGTTTACATAGAGGTCGGGGACCCACCGGTACCCACGTTGCAGTTTGGGGCCTCGTCCGGCTCCGCGGGGGCCTACGACGGCCTCCCCACCATTGACCGGGCGCCGTCATCATCAATGCTCCGCACCGCCGAGCCGGTCGGCCATGGCGCGGCGACCTAGACGTCGCCACGGTTCGCCAAGATCGATTTCGCCACTTATGACGGCACGGAGGACCCGCTTAACTGGCTCAACAAGTGTGAGCAGTTTTTTCGTGGCCAGCGCATGCTCGCGTCGAAGCGCACTTGGCTGGCATCCTACCACCTCCGCGGTGCAGCCCAGACCTGGTACTATGCCCTCGAGCAGGACAAGGGCAGCATGCTGCTACCTCTTGAGCACTGCGTTGGATTTCCCCGAAGAGGAGAGGATGATGCAGCAAAGTAGCGTAAGTATTTCCCTCAGTTTTTGAGAACCAAGGTATCAATCCAGTAGGAGGCTATGCGCGAGTCCCTCGTACCTACACAAAAACAATAGCTCAACGCAACCAACGCGCTTAGGGGTTGTCAATCCGTTCAGGTCACTTACGAAAGTGAGATCTGATAAAGATGATAAATAATATTTTTGGTATAGAGATGCAAAGTGAAAAGTAAAAGGCAAAGTAAAAGAAAAGCAATAATAAAGTGATGGAGATTGATATGATGAGAATGAGACCCGGGGGCCATAGGTTTCACTAGTGTCTTCTCTCAAGAACATAAGTATTCTACGGTGGGTGAACAAATTACTGTTGACCAATTGAGAGAATTGAGCATAGTTATGAGAATATCTAGGTATGATCATGTATATAGGCATCACGTCCGAGACAAGTAGACCGACTCCTGCCTGCATCTACTACTATTACTCCACTCAGCGACCGCTATCCAGCATGCATCTAGAGTATTAAGTTAAAAACAGAGTAACGCCTTAAGCAAGATGACATGATGTAGAGGGATAGTTTCATGCAATATGATAAAAACCCCATCTTGTTATCCTCGATGACAACAATACAATACGTACCTTGCTGCCCCTTCTGTCACTGGGAAAGGACACCACAAGATCGAACCCAAAGCTAAGCACTTCTCCCATGGCAAGAAAAACCAATCTAGTGGCTAAACCAAACTGACAATTCGAAGAGACTTGCAAAGATAACCAATCATACATAAAAGAATCCAGAGAAGATTCAAATATTATTCATAGATAGACTGGATCATAAACCCACAATTCATCGGTCTCAACAAACACACCGCAAAAAGAAGATTACATCGAATAGATCTCCACGAGAGAGGGGAAGAACATTGTATTGAGATCCAAAAAGAGAGAAGAAGTCATCTAGCTACTAACTTTGGACCCGTAGGTCTGAAGTAAACTACTTACACTTCATCGGAGGGGCTTGGATGATGATGTCGAAGCCCTCCGTGATTGATGCCCCCTCCGACAGAGCTCCGGAACAGGCCCCAAGATGGGATCTCGTGGATACAGAAAGTTGCGGCGGTGGAATTAGGTTTTTGGCTCCGTATCTGATTGTTTGGGGGTACGTGGGTATATATAGGAGGAAGAAGTATGTTGGTGGAGCAACAGGGGGCCGACAAGGGTGGAGGGCGCACCTGGGGGGGGGGGCAGGCGCGCCCCTACCTCGTGGCCACCTGTTAATTGGCTTGATGTAGGGTCCAAGTCTCCTGAGTTGTATTCGGTGAGAAAATCACGTTCCCGAAGGTTTCATTTCGTTTGGACTCAGTTTGATATTCCTTTTCTTCGAAAACCTAAAACAGGCAAAAAAACAACAATTTTGGGCTGGGCCTCCGGTTAATAGGTTAGTCCCAAAAATAATATAAAAATAGATAATAAAGCCCAATAATGTCCAAAACAGTAGATAATATAGCATGGAGCAATCAAAAATTATAGATACGTTGGAGACGTATCACATGCCCCCTTGGGAGCGCTTCCGTGAGCTCTTCCTCCTTCGCTTTGGGCCTCCGGTTCGCGGGAGCCGCCTGGCGGAGCTCGGCCGCCTTCCCTTCACCTCCACGGTGCAGGACTTCGCCAGCTGTTTCCAGGCCCTGGCATGCCATGCGTCGGGTGTGACGCCGCAGCAACGGGCCGACCTCTTTGTCGGTGGACTTCCGGATCACATCCGTGTGGACGTGGAGCTTCGGGGACCCCAGGATCTCCAGTCGGCCATGTACTACGCCCGCGCGTTCGAACGCCGTGCGGTGGCCATCCAGCAGGAATCACCGTCCCGGACCGTTGGGTCGCTACCCGGGCCGGATTCTGCGCAGGGTCGGCCTGCGCAGGCTTCTGCGGCACCCCTCGCCGCGACCGCGGTGCCCCGTTCCGCCAGCTCACCTCAGCCGAGCTACTTGAGCGCCGTCGTAAAGGGTTGTGCTTCAACTGCGACGAGCCCTACACGCCCGGCCATGCCTGCCCGCGACTCTTCTACCTGGAGGTTGCAGACTACATTCCGGAGGACGCCATCGCTAACAACCTGGCCGCCCTAGCTGTCGAGAAGGTGTTTGACCCTGGTTGATCGCCTCGAGGAGTTCCGCAAGCGCTTCCCCACCTTACAGCTCGAGGACGAGCTGTTTGTGCATGCGGGAAGAAGTGTTATGGATGGTTTAGCTAGGCCCACCGGGCAATCTTAGCCCACAAGTTATCTTAGGTTAATTCTTATGCAAGTCATCAAAGTTATAAATATAGGCTATAAGACTCCTTTTGAAATTAAGCAAGAAGCAATCAATATTTGCTCGGCTTTCCTTAAGGAGCCGGGAGACCTAAACCCTAGCCGCCTCCTGCTTTCGCCGCCGCTGCTCCCGTCACAAGGACGGCGCCACGCTGTCGGCCGCCGCGCACCAGCCCTCGCCCTTCCCCCTCCTTCCCGTGCAACCTACGCCCTAGATCCGGTAGGGCCCTAGCTCCTACAAATTTGGTATCCAGAGACTTGGGTCCTATCATGTCTTCGTCAACACCATCGTCGCCGCTGCCCGTCTCCACCTCCGCGCCGATGACGTCCGCCCCGATGACCACCGCCGGGGCCTCCACGCTGTCGGGCCCGGTCACCACCGCGGGCTCTTCACCGCCCCTGGCCCCATCACTTTCGCACCGCCGACAACCTCCGTCTTCACGCTGGAGGAGATGACCAACACCCTGCGGGACCTCGTGACGGCCGTCCAGGGCATCTCCCTGTACTTGGCCGGCCCGCACACCACCTCGCCGGTTGTGGGCCCCACCTACAGCCACCCGGTGACGCATTGACCGATCCAGCATGCGTCGGGCCCGAGCGGGATGCCCCTGCTGCCGTTCCAGGCGGGCTACACCGGCAGGCCCCCGCCGCTGTTGCACCTGCCCTGGTACTCGGTACCCGCGGCGATCGCCGGGGCCCATCCGTCGCTCCAGCCGCCGCCCGCCCCAGCGCCGTCCTGGCCGCAGTGGCCCGCGCCGGTTCTCGCGGTGCCACCCGCGCCTTCCGTGCCCGCCCCAGCGTCGCAGTGGCCGCACTGGCCTACGCCGGCCCCAGCTGCGCCAACCGCGTCGTCCGCGCCGATCCAGCTCCCACCGCCACCGCCCAGCTCCAGACTGGGCCAGTCCACACCGGGACGTCTTCCGATCCATCAGATCCGGTTTCTGCCGTCACCGTCTCCGATCCTGGCCTGGCTAACCGGGACGTCGCCACCGCCAGTTTACATAGAGGTCGGGGACCCATCGGTACCCACGCTGAAGTTTGGGGCCTCGTCTGGCTCCGCGGGGGCCTACGATGGCATCCCCACCATTGACCGGGCGCCGTCATCATCACTGCTCCGCACCACCGAGCCGGCCGGCCATGGCGCGCCGACCCAGACGTTGCCACGGTTCGCCAAGATCGATTTCGCCACTTATGACGGCACAAAGGACCCGGTTAACTGGCTCAACCAGTGTGAGCAATTTTTCCGTGGCCAGCGCACGCTCGCATCGGAGCGCACTTGGCTGGCATCCTACCACCTCCGCGGTGCAGCCCAGACCTGGTACTATGCCCTCGAGCAGGATGAGGGCAGCATGCCCCCTTGGGAGCACTTCCGCGAGCTCTGCCTCCTTCGCTTTGGGCCTCCGGTTCGCGGGAGCCGCCTGGCGGAGCTCGGCCGCTTCCCTTCACCTCCACGGTGCAGGACTTCGCCGACCGTTTCCAGGCCCTAGCATGCCATGCGTTGGGTGTGACGCCGCAGCAACGGGCCGACCTCTTTGTCGGTGGACTTCCGGATCACATCCGCATGGACGTGGAGCTTCGGGGACCCCAGGATCTCCAGTCGGCCATGTACTACGCCCGCGCGTTCGAGCACCGCGCGGTGGCCATCCAGCAGGAATCACCGTCCCGGACCGTTGGGTCGCTACCCGGGCCGGATTCCACGCAGGGTCGGCTTGCGCAGGCTTCTGCGACACCCCTCGCCGCGACCGCGTTGTGTCCGTTCCACTAGCTCACCTCAGCCGAGCTACTCGAGCGTCGCCGCCAAGGGTTGTGCTTCAACTACGACGAGCCCTACACGCCCGGCCATGCCTGCCCGCGACTCTTCTACCTGGAGGTTGCAGACTACATTCCGGAGGACGCCGTCGCCGCCAACCTGGCCGCCCCAGCTTTCTAGAAGGTGTTTGACCCTGGTTGATCGCCTCGAGGAGTTCCTCAAGCTCTTCCCCACCTTACAGCTCAAGGACAAGCTGTTTGTATAGGCGGGGAGAAGTGTTATGGCCGGTTTAGCTAGTCCCACCGGGCAATCTTAGCCCACAAGTTATCTTAGGTTAATTCTTATGCAAGTTATCTAGGTTATAAATATAGGCTGTAAGACTCCTTTTGGAATTAAGCAAGAAGCAATCAATATTTGCTCGGCTTCCCTTAGGGAGCCAGGAGACCTAAACCCTAGCCGCCTCTTGCTTTCGCCACCGCTGCTCCCGTCGCAAGGACGGCGCCACGCCGCCGGCCGCCGCGCACCAGCCCTCACCCTTCCCCCTCCTTCCCGTGCAACCTACGCCCTATATCCGGTAGGGCCCTAGCTCGTACCAATAACTGATGTTATGAGGCTGATTTAAATCAAACAGCTTCCAAGCACAAGCTGCTCTTTCTATTCAGAGCAGCAACGGATCTCATTTTTGCGACCATACCAGTCAGATTCATTTCAAAACAACTAACACTAGATAGATTTATATACGCGAACAAGATGAGTCATACTTCACCTTCACAATAAACTATTCGTCAAAAATAATTTTTGGGTTCTAGTACTTTGTGATTTCAGGAGGCCTAAATTAATAGTCGATGCATGTCACTGATTTGTTTCCTCGTCGATCTGATTCCTTTGAGCAGCAGTTTGAACAAACAAGACAACAGATAACACAGTTATGTTCCGTCAGCATTCCCACAAGCACAAGAAAAACAACCACTACCAATTAAGCCATGTGAACATGAATGGCAAAATGACCAGTAGTACCAAGTACAGCACCGCAGATTCCCACATCTTGTAAGCAAGGTGTGGCCACCTTCTGCGAGAAATCCTTGGTGTTGCAATCACAATCTCTCTGAGCTTTGCGGACATGAATGTTGATCTGACTATGACTCCATGGAATCTGAGAAAAATAAATAAAAATTAGAAATTAAGCTCAAATTGTTTTAAGAGCTTATAAGCAGAATGGAACAAATCATTGGTCTTATATTAGGCCTAAAATAATAATAGTATCAAAGGCAGAAGCAGGGTATCATTTCGTCCAATTGGTATTGGTCTCAACTGAATTTGGAATATGCGACTGGCCAACTGCAAATAATCACTTTTCTATGTTTAGCACTATAACTTTGCAGTACTTGTAAGTTGGAATATATAGGTACGCAAAGGAATGTAAACATAACAAAATCAGTGCGGCAAAACTTAGGTCATGCAAAATTCGGTTGCTTTGTGTTAGAGGACTTGGTAAGTTACATAGTAGAGTATACTGGTACAAACAATAACTTCTAAAGGCATAACGATGCAACAAACTATGCGTGTCATCTGCCATCCAACAGAGATGCCAACACTACTCTAAAGGCATAATTGTGTTGTAATTGTACACCTTAAGCCACTAATTTCCTTTTGGATGGCTCCGATCTCAACATTTTACTATGTGTCTGCAGCACTAGCAGCATCCCAGGAAAAGCCTGGCATAGACGAGCAAGCTCTACCATAAGAACAGTAACTCAATTGAAAAGATCAAAGATTTTTATTGGGTTTTGT
This sequence comes from Triticum dicoccoides, assembly GCF_002162155.2. Taxonomy (NCBI): domain Eukaryota; kingdom Viridiplantae; phylum Streptophyta; class Magnoliopsida; order Poales; family Poaceae; genus Triticum; species Triticum dicoccoides. The sequence goes on from NC_041392.1 coordinate 710,274,295, forward strand.
GGATTTTCTTTTGAGAAAGGGGCAATTGGACCTGAAAAACACCTTAGAATTTTCCTAACTCCTCGTTCCTATCATCCTTCCTTATCCTTCCCATATTTCTCACTGTTTCCAGCATCGGCATTCAGTTCGTCACTCTTGGCCATAATATGCTCCCAAGCCTGGGATAATTTGCTTCCCATAGTGTATCTGGTCCCTGGTACAACAACACGAAGTAGCATCGGCTCCAGCCAGGAGACCATCAGAGAGTGAGCATTTGCTTCCCAGAGGCAAGCACAGGAAGGAGCGATAGAGGATGATCATGAGCAAGTGGTTGCAAGTATGGCTGTGTTATGACTGGCATATTAGGGGTTTAGCCCAGTGGGTTGTGGCCAAATTATCTTATCATTATTAGGGTTTAGTCCAATTATCTTATCGTTATTAGGATCGTTTGCTTAGGAGTTAAGTAAACCTCTCTATATAAGGAGAGAAGATGTATCAATCCAATCAAGTAAGAAACAATCATTATTTGCTCGGCTTCCCTTAGGGAGCCGGGAGACCTAACCCTAGCTGCCTTTTGCGCCGCCGCTGCCTCTTCTCCACCCCGCAAGGACGGCGCCCAGCCGCCGGCCGCCGCGCCCTCGTCCTCGTCCTCCTCCGTCCTTCCTCTACAATCTCCACCCTAGAACCGACGGAACCCTAACTCCTAACACCTTGGTATCAGGTAGCTCAGTTCCGATCATGTATGCACCACCACCCAACCCGCCGCTGCCCGTCACCACCGCGCCTCTGCCTCTCTCCACCGCGCCGCTGGACTCCACCGCCGTCGCCATCTACTTGCCGGCGGAGATGACCGGGGTCCTCAACGACCTCGTCACCGCCGTCCAGGGCATACGCCTCTACCTGGCCGGGCCCTACGGACAGCCGCCACCCTTGGAGCCGGCCGCCGCGACCGGGCCAGCCGCCCTGCCCTGGTACGCGGCCACCACGGCGCCGATCAGGCCTCTACACCACCACTGGCCTGGTCAGCCGCCGCCCACCGTCGCCCCCACTGGCCGCAGTGGCCGGCTCCGGGATCGCCGCGCCCCCGACGCCTCCCGGGTCCGGGCAGCCGCCGCCCAGCTGCCGGCCCCACCGCCGCCCACTGCCGCGCCTCAATGGCCATAGTGGCCGGCCCCGACCCTCGTTGCGCCCCCGATGCCTCCCGAGTCCAGGCAGCCGCAGCCCTAGCTGCCGGCCCCACCGCCGCCCGCTGCCACGCCTCAATGGCCACAGTGGCCGGCCCCGGCGCTTGTTGTGCCCCCCACGCCGCCCGGGTCTGTACCGCCGCAGCTGTCGGCCCCGCTCCCGCCCAGCACGGGGCCCGGGTCACCCACGCATGGAGGCGTACCTATCCAGCAAGTGCGCTTCCCACCGTCACCGTCCCCAATACCGGCCTGGCTGATTAGATCATCGTCGCCACCTGTCTACACGTCGGCTGGAGACCCGCCGGCACCCACTCTGCAGTTCGGCGATCCCTCCGGCTCGGCGGGGCACTCCACGGGTCACGGCCATGCTGACCGAGCACCCCAATCCTTGCTGCTTCGCACCTCCGAGCCAGTCGGCCACGGCGCTTCGACTTAGACACCGCCGCGGTTTGCCAAACTAGACTTCGCCACTTATGATGGCACGGAGGACTCCCTCAACTGGCCCAACCAGTGCGAGCAGTTCTTTCACGGGCAGCGCACCCTCGCCTCGGAGCGTACCTGGCTCGCCTCTTACCACCTCTGCGGAACGGCACTGACCTGGTACTATGCCCTCGAGCAGGACGAGGGCAGCATGCCCCCTTGGGAGCGCTTCCGCGAGCTCTGCCTACTTCGTTTTGGGTCGCCGATCCGCGAGAGCCGCCTGGCAGAGCTAGGCCGCCTTCTCTTCACCTCCACGGTTCAGGACTTCGCCGACCGTTTCCAGGCCCTGGCATGCCACGCGTCGGGCGTGACGGTGCAACAGCGGGTCGACCTCTTCGTCGGTGGACTTCCGGATCACATCCACATGGACGTGGAGCTTCGGGGACCCCAGGATCTCCAGATGGCCATGTACTACACCCGCGCGTTCGAGCACCGCGCGGTGGCCATCCAGCAGGAATCACCGTCCCAGGCCGCTGGGTTCCTACCCTGGCCGGATGTTCCCACGCAAGGTCAGCCTGCTCAGGCTTCCACGGCACCCCTCGCCGCGACCGCGGCACGCCCGTTCCGCGGCTCACCTCGGCCGAGCTACTCGAGCGTCACCGCCAAGGGTTGTGCTTCAACTGCGACGAGCCCTACACACCCGGCCACGTCTGCCCGTGACTCTTCTACCTGGAGGCTGCAGACTACATTTCGGAGGATGCCGTCGCCGCCGACCTGGCCGCCCCAGCTGTCACGAAGGTGTTTGACGCTGGTTGATCACCTCGAGGAGTTCAGCAAGCGCTTCCCCACCTTACAGCTCGAGGACGAGCTGTTTGTGCAGGCGGGGAGAAGTGTTATGACCAACATATTGGGGATTTAGCCCAGTGGGTTGTGGCCCAAGTTATCTTATCATTATGAGGGGCTTAACCCAATTATCTTATCATTATTAGGGGCTTAGCCCAATTATCTTATCGTTATTAGGATCGTTTGCTTAGGAGTCAAGTAAACCTATCTATGTAAGGAGAGGAGATGTATCAATCTAATCAAGCAAGAAGCAATCATTATTTGCTCGGCTTCCCTTAGGGAGCCAGGAGACCTAACCGTAGCTGCCTCTTGCGCCGCCACCGCCTCTTCTCCACCACGCAAGGACAGCGCCCAGCCGCCGGCCGCCGCGCCCTCGTCCTCGTCCTCCTCCGTCCTTCCTCTACAATCTCCGTCCTAGAACCGGCAGAACCCTAGCTCCTAACGGACGGCAAGCATGGAAATAATTTCGGACTGAGTGGAATTAAGGACGAGCAGCAAGCACCTGGAGTAATCCTATTTTGAACCAGTTTTACTTCTTTTAAAAATGAAATGTCCGTATATTGTCGTCGCCAAAAATATCATTGTATTGGGCCGGGCCTTCTAGGTTTCGAAGCACTACGTAAGGCGTTTGAGATCGGAACTGTACAAATGGAAAGAAAGGCCGGGATGTACAATGGCACGACTATGCCGTTTCAATTGCCACTTCCGAAGGTAAAGTGGATGTATTCCTTTTCAATTATCTTTACCATAAAAAGTAGTCCTCCAAAATAAATACTACGATTTAGCATTTTGTGAATTGACGAGGCCTAAAATAACAGGCTACACATAAGCTATTTTGTCTTGTCTGGTTCTCTTAAAAATGGCCAGTGGAACAAACAACACAATGAATCACAAATATATTCCCGCCAGTAGACGTAAGGAAGGCCAGATTTTTCTCCTCCCCCTCGCGTACCCCCTTGCGCAGCCTCCACCTGGGCGACGCCAGGGGCCCCGAAACCCTAGCGCCGCCAGCACCTTCTAGGCGCCTCCTCGCGGTGGCGGCGGGCCCGGTGCCGAAGGCATCTGGGCGGGTGGACGCGGTGGATCTCAAAGGAGGCGGCAGGGGCGGCTCCTCTCGTGCGATCCAATGGCGGCGGCTGGGGTGGCGACCCCAGGCTGTGCGGCGGTGGCCGGAGCACCATTGTCGGCGGAGTGGCGGCCCTGAATGGACGGCGGCGGTGACAGTGCCCCATCCGGCGGGGTGGGCTGTTCTGGTCGGGATGGTGATGGCGGTCACTGCGGATCCAACGCCCCATTTGGATCCGCCGCGGGGAGGCCTTCCGCTGACCAGCGGCGCGTGGAGGGGCCGATGAGGAGATGCCGGATCTCTGCCGGACTACCGACGGCGATGTACGTCTTCATGGCGAGGTTCCGCTCGGTTCCAGCCAGCCGAGAGGCCGGGAAGATGTGGCTTCCAGTGAAAATCGTGTCTGATTGCGGTCTTGGAGGACGATGGTGGCGTCTCAGACGTCGTTCCCTTCTGAAGGCATCGTCGTTGCAGGTCACGTCAACCTGATTGGGAACTTCCGAGGGAAACCCTAGATCTGGGTCTACCGGATTAGACGATGACAGTGCCTTCGGTATCGTTCTCCCTCCTGGGGGCATTGTTTTGGAGCAAGTGCTGGTTGGAGGGGACAAGAGGAGGAGCGATGATTCATCTTGTCCATTGATGACGGCGGATCTCGGCGGCGTGGCGCAGTGGAGACTCGGCGCCTGGTGAGCGGAGAAGGACTCGCGCGGGAGGGTGACGCTGCCTGGCGTCGTGGTGACGTCGGCGGCAGCTAGACCGGGTAAGGTTGATGCACCAGTACAGTTCTGAAGATGGATTGGTGGCAGGTGGCTGCGGTGGCCTCATACCGGGCAGGCGTCCTGGTAGAGGAGCACGCCGGACTGGTGGCTGCCATACCTGGCAGGCGTCCCGGTTGGGACCTCAAGTCTTAGATGTTAGGTTTGGCTGCGAGGTCTGTTTGGTATTAGGCCTAAACTTTCAGCACCCCTTCATCAACTGGATAGGCATAGCGACAGATGTTGCTTAGTCGGTGGCTTTAGTCTTACTGTTCTATGACTTTGTAAGGTCTTGTGTCAATAATTAATAAAATGGCCGTATGCATCGTCCAGATGTAGAGGTCGGGGTCATCCTCCTTTTCTAAAAAAACAAATATATTCCTGAGCTAGCTTTCCCACAAAGGAAGAAAGATAACCACTACCAAATCATGTAAACAAGAATGAACAATTGTGATAATTACGTATCAGGCATTAGGAAAATTGTGTGATAACTATGAAGGGAAGCAGATAACTGAGATGCAACAAAAAATTTAGATGAGCCAGCGTCCGTGGAAAGGCCTGGTATATGTGGATGAGCCAGATCTGCCATAAGAATGACAACTCCTAGTTGCTATCGTTATGCCTTATCCCACATGTATTTCTGACTATTTGCGCATCAGCATTTGATCCGTCACTGCTCAACCCAAGATTGCCGAACTTGCTTCCTGTAGTGTATTTTGGTCCCTGTGCAGCAACACAAAGTAGCACCGGCTCCCGCTGGGGGAATATGGGCAGTGAGAAGCATCAGCATTAGCGTGAGAAGCGTTGGTGGCCAAGAAGCAAGCACATGAAGGAGCATCAGAGGATGATCATGAGCAAATAGGTGCGGCAGCACGCATGGAAATAATTTCAGGACTGTGTGGAATTAAGAACAAGCATCAAGCTCCTGGAGTAATCCTAATTTGTGAACCAATGTTACCTTTTTTAGCAATGATATATTCATGTATTGGACTGGGCTTTTAGGCCTCAAAGCACACGGTAAGGCATTTGAGATCAGAACCATCGAAATGGAAGGAAAGGCTGGGATGTACAACGTCACGACTATACCTTTTCAATTGCCTCCTCCAAAGGTAAGCTAGATATATACTTGTATTTATTTTCAAAGGCCTTGACGATAAAAACTAGTCCTTGCAAATAAACGCTGTGATCCAGCAATTTTGTGAGTTGACTAGACCTAAAATAACAGGTGATGCATAAGCTATGTCATAGTTATTTTGCTGTATCTGACTATCGTTAAAACGGCCAATGGAACAAACAAGACAATGAATTAAACTTATATTCCTGAGCTTGATTACCTCTCCTACAAGGAAGAAAAGTAACCACTACTAAATTGTGTAAACAAGAATGGTCAATTGTGATAATGAGTTATCAGGCATTAGAAAATTCATGTAATACTCCCTCTGTAAATAAATATAAGACGTTTTACATTATTATTTTAGTGATCTAAAACATTATATATTTGTTTACACAGGGAGTAACTATGAAGGGAAACAAATAACTGGGATGAAGCAGAAAATTTACCCCTTCATATTGTCGGTGAAGACAGCAACGGTGGTGGGAAGTTGGTATATAAGTGTGTCCTTGATATACCAGACGAGATAGGTTTACCCCAAACACTCTCAAGATGCAATGTCTCGACATCAAGTGAGAAATATTCCATATATGGCAGGTCCAACCCAAGGCACCTAAACAGCGAGCCTTCTTCCCTTTTTAGGAGCAAGTACCTCCCTGTTGCAGCTCCGATACAATGTTGGTAGCTATAATCTAGCGAGATTGTCTTCTCCGTCAGCCAGTGGCTAAGATTCTCACCTTGTTTCGCCCAACGATATAACACAGGATACCCTCAAATTCATCACTAATACCAAACAGCCCAAGCTGTCTTCCCCTGCCTCCACGATAGCTATATCTGCCATGTTCCATGCTTCGAGTGGCAGGTCAGCAATCGAGAACTCCATCCTTTGAGTATCCAGAACGAGCAACCTCTTCCACCTTTCATTTGTCATCCACTTCCAGTAGACGCATCCACAAGCATAATAGTGCCCAAGAAATAAAGGGTGCTGCGGTGTAATCATGGTCAACTGACCCTCCCCAGTGAGCAAATCCCTCAAGCCCTGGGATGCAGCAGCTCGCCACTGTCTGGTGCTCGAAGAGAAGACGAGGATGTATACCTTGATGTTGGAATGCGCGAACCAGATCACTCTAAACGCCGTATCTTCCACGGCGGCTGCCGCCTCCTCCT
>NC_041392.1:710281285-710292798 GCF_002162155.2 Triticum dicoccoides
TCATCGGGTACCGGGGGAAAGCATGATGTATCGCTGGTGCAATGGGTCGCACACCACGAGATCCGTGAGCACTGTGGGTTGCTCATCCTCTTGGGGCCGGGGTCGCGGGCGAGGAGGACGCGGCTGTTGCGGATGTCCCTGGCAGTCCAGCTGCAGTAGGAGGGGAGGAAGGAGAAGGAGAAGTCGGCGATGCGGGCGAGCGTGCGGGCGGCCGGCGCCGCGGGATGAGGCAGGAGGGGCAGGTGGAATCCTTCGCGGTTGAGGAAGCCTAGGAGTGGAGCCGGCGGAATCGGCGGCGGAAGGAGCAGTCGGTGGCGATTCGGCGGAAGGTGCTGCAGGCGGCGCATGCGCAGGCGAGGTCTTGTGGGGTGGGCAGTCGGAGGAGGATCTCCGCCAGGGGGTGGTATGGGACCTCCGTCAGCAGCAATTCCCCTTTCATATAGATGGCCATCGGGAGGTGGATCGGAGTTGGACGCTGGCGGAAGAGCACCCAGCCGCCAGGAAGGAACCCTCGGTGAGAGGAGACGGGGAGTGTGAGTGGTTTTTGCGTGCTGCCAAAATGGGCTTGCTGGGTCACGGGCCACATTTGGGACGAGGCCGTTTGCCATACTATGGAAAAAATGTTACCCAGAGTCTCAGTAGTGTATTCTGCTGTAGCGATGATTTTTTTCCACTGAAAAAAATAGCACGCTATAGTGCCGCTAATAGCACGCTATAGCATATAGAGAATTGTCTCGCTAAATAAATCAATGTACAATGCCTCGCTAATAGCATGCTATAGCGCGCTATAGCACGCTAATAGCATATTTTCAGGGGCCATGCTATTTTCTATAGCGCGCTATTTTTTTCATTATTTTTTTCGCTCAACAAGAAAAATGTAGCGAGAAGTTCCCTTTGATAGCATATGAATGTGTGCATAAGATAAAGAACAAAAGGTCAGGCCAATTCGGTTTGTGTGCAGTGAAGCTTGATATGCACAAAGCCTATGACAGAGTTGAGTAGTCTTTCTTGCATGACATGATGATAAAGCTGGGATTTCATGAACAGTGGGTAGAATTGGTTATGGAATGTGTGAAATCGGTTACTTATAAGGTGAGGTTTAATTCACAAGAAACAAATGCCTTTAGCCCTACAAGGGGAATTAGGCAGCGGGATCCCCTCTCCACTTACCTATTCCTCATTTGTGCAGAGGGTCTTTCCAGTCTATTGCAGTATGGAGAAGAAGCTGGTGGCATAGAAGGGATTAGAGTGTGCAGAAATGCAACATCAGTATCACACCTCTTATTCGCTGATGATTCTCTAATTCTCATGAAGGCAGACACTCTTAATGCAGCTTCCTTACAACATGTTCTGGAGACTTACTGTCAGAGCTCGGGGCAAATGGTGAGTTTGGCTAAATCTAGTATTTTCTTTAGCCCTAACACTTCTGATGTCTCTAGGGCTGAAATATGCCAAGAGTTACACATTGATACAGAGGCACTATCTGATAAATATCTGGGTCTACCTGCAATGGTGGGGGCGGATAAAAGTGACTGTTTCAAACATTTTGTTGAAAGAATCAAAGAGAGGCTCAAAGGATGTATGGAAAAGCAGTTATCCATTGGAGGAAAGGAGATCCTCCTGAAATCTGTGGCACAAGCTATTCCGGTGTTTGCTATGTCAGTCTTTTGTTTACCCAAAGGAATATGCAAAGAGATAACAGACTTAATTTCCCAGTTCTAGTGGGGCGATGATGAGGAACACAAGAGAATACATTGGTATATATGGTGGAAACTTTGCTATCCAAAAAGTGAAGGGGGAATGGGATTCCGAGAACTATATTCCTTCAACTTCGCAATGCTCTCAAAACAGTGTTGGAGATTAATAAACAATCCGGACTCATTATGTGCAAGAGTACTAAAGGAGAAATATTTCCCTAATTGTAGCTTGTTACATGCTACTTTAAAAAATGGTGCCTCATTTACCTGGCAGAGTATTATGAAGGGTTTGGAGACTTTCAAATTGGGGTACATATGGCGGATTGGGTCACGAGAAAAAGTGAACATCTGGAGTGACCCGTGGGTTCCAAGCAGTGCAAACAGAAGGGTAATTACACCGTGTGGTCACACTGTTCTAACTACAGTTAATGACCTAATTGATCCTTTGAGTGGAAATTGGGACGAAGAACTGCTCACATCTATCTTCAACCCTGTCGATGTTCCAAGGATCTTAGAAATTCCGCTCAATTACAATGCTTTTGAAGACTTCATAGCCTGGCACCCGGATCGACGAGGTATTTTTTCAGTTCGTTTAGCTTATCACACGCAATGGATTCGGAGTTTCGGGGCACATGCAAATGCGCCAGCGCAACCAGGGAGGTCCAGCACACATGCGGTTTGGAGTATACTATGGAAGCTTCAAATCCCACGTAAAATTCAAATTTTCTGCTGGCGGGCACTACATGGAATACTACCCCTAAAGTCAATACTTACTAATAGGCATGTTGGGACAGCTGGTGCCTGCCCTATATGCCACAATGCGGCTGAAGACGTGAGGCACCTGTTATTTGATTGTTCTCATGCTACAGAGCTATGGTCACAGCTCGGCATTTTGGATATTATCAATGAAGCAAAGATGATTGATCGGTCGGGGTCAATCATCCTGGAACATCTTATGGTAGCCCCACCAAGACAAATGCCCATCAAAACAAATCTAGATGTGAAGCAGATCATCGTGGTGGGAGGATGGTATTTGTGGTGGATTCGACGACAGTATACCCATAATGGTTCCCCTCCACCACCTTTCAAATGGCCTATGCCTGTCCTTGTTATATGTAATAATTTCCAACAGGCAAACGCAAAGAAAACAACCCCAATACAGGATACATGGGAGAAGCCGGAGCCTAGATTTGTTAAACTAAATGTTGATGCAGCTTATTATGTGGCAGCAGGAGTGGGAGCATCGGCAGCAGTTATCAGAGATGTGAATGGATCTTTCCTTCCAGCTCAATGTATCTACATTCCTTTTGCATCCAGCGTGGTCACGGCTGAAGCTTTGGCAATGAGGGACGGCTTGAAGTTCGCTAGTTCTCTAGGATTCCCGCGTGTTGAAGCGGAGTCCGATTCAGTGATAGTGATCGAATCTTGTGATGGCCAAACAAAATGGTGGGATGAAGCTGCTGCATTTTTCGCTGAGTGTGTCGATATTTCGACTTTGATTGGGAAGGTCAAATTTAAGCATTGTCCTCGTACTGCAAATAAAGCGGCACATGTGCTAGCTAACTATAGTTATTGTAATAAACTCTCTAGTACTTAGACGGACGAGCCCCCGGGCTGTCTGGTCTCAAATCTCGTGGATGATGTAATCCCTTTTTAAGTTAATAAAGCTAGCCATGATGGTCTTCCCTAAAAAAAACTAATCTGGCGAACCAACCTATGGTTGGATGGTTAGAGAGAATGTGGTATCCCAGCCCACCAGGGTCCAAATCCTGATGCTCGCATTTATTCCTGAATTTATTTCAGAATTTCCGGCGATGCGCGTTCAGCGGGAGTAGACGTTCCCGTCAACGACGAGGTGCCTACGATGACTTCGTAAATTTCAAGATGATATGCCGGTTTAGTCTTTCAAAGGTGCTCATAGAGATAGGGTGTGCGTGTGTGCGTTCATAGAGGTGAGTGTATGCGCGTGTATATGAGCGCTTGTGTCTGTACTGATGTTCAAAAAAAAAGTAACCAACTAATCTGCTATACCTTCTAAAAAAACTAACCTGCTATACATCTTCCGGCCGATCAAAACATGAACTACGACCGACCTTGCATTTGGCACATTGCATTAAGAGGTGGTCAAATGATTTCGGAACCTTGTCGCAAAGCAGGTAGATGATCGGCCTTTGATACCACGACTCGTCGGGCGATCGCTTTTCTAGCAGCTGTTGCGCGTCATCAACATCTGAAGAATTTCTCTTTTAAAGGCTCATCAGACTTCCACAGTTCAACCACAACCTAGTGTGGCCGCCTTCGATAAAGCCTTAAAAGAAAGCTGAGGTAGGCACAAGCAGCAGCATAGATACAATTGGTTGTTAACCCTTACCAGAAAGAATCCGCTGTGTTCAATATTGGGGGCTGCAGATCCATCTGCCATCTCCAAATCTTACTCGATCGCCAGTGCCAACCACACTCTGCATGGCCACTCAAGAGAGATCTCAGCTTCAAGCAGCAGGGAGAACTCCAACTCTGACCTCTAAGCCGTTGAGGCATTTACAAATCAGCAGAGGGGCGACTGTCAAGTACGAGTATTCTAGGTTGCATTTGTGTAAATGTTCCAAGATAAATGGAAAAGATCAATTGTACCGCAGAAACAGAAAAATCATTGATATAGAAATAGAAAAATACTTATATCCCCCAAAAAAGATGAAAAAAAATGTATATAGAAAAGCCAACAAATGTGTACATCAGCTAGCTTTACTAGTCCTTTTTTCTGATATCAAGATGAACGTTCATTTCAATGTCACTTTCCTAAGCATGATACAAGAACAGCATAGACACCACTGCGAACTGAAATACTTAAATTCCAATGTCACTCTCAGGCAGGGAACAACAATCACATTGATTCTACAGTAAAATTAATCCAAGCATAGACATGACCAGCACTCCAACACCCGGCGAAGCAACCTAGATTGTGACATTGTGTCATCCCTGTAGGCAAGGTGATCCAACACCCCGCTATTGAAATCTCGGTCACTTTGAATTAAGAATGTTGATCTGATTATGCCTCCATCCAATCTGAAAAAAAACAAGACAAGAGGTTAGACACCCGAGAAGAATTTTGGTTTGAATCTGTACACACATTTCAGAGTTTATACGAGCTAAAAAGGAACAAGTTATAGCTCTTATATTTGTAAAGATGAATATCACAAGCACAAGCAGAAGAGCAATTATCCCATCGGTAAGATTGATCTCAGCTGGATATGAAATATGTGACCAGAAAAAGACTGACTTGCTTTCGTGTGTTTAGCACTGTAATTTGCAATGCAACTCGGTACGCATAGCCAGACAGAGGCATCTTAAGCATAAAAAACAAATAGAAAAGAGAGCCCTGGAAATATTATGTCATGCTAAATTGGCAGTTTCCTGTTGATTGCTTCATATATTTCCTATTCGAGGAACAGCTCTGCCTTATTCATTAAGAAGGAGAATCAACCAGTTAATAAGGAAAACTAGCTAAAACTGTTTCATTAAGGAGAATCAACCAGTTAATAAGGAAAATTGGCCAAAACTGAAACAACGACAATGCACATACAGACCTGAGGCCATGCAACAGGCGAGCCGTCGACTCCGTCACCTGAGCAACCCGAGCCGACACCCTACAACCCTATCTGAAGCCGATGCTCCGGCATCCACGCCGGCCCCGAGGCCACGCGCCATGTAAGTCGCCTACTCTGACACTCGAGCAACCAGAGCTAAAACCCTACAACTATCTCTGGAGCCGCCGCTCCGACTTGCAAATGCAAGCAAAACACATGCCGACCGCGAGACCACGCACCAGGCAAGTCGCTGACACCGTCACCCAAGCAACCGAAGCCGACACCCTACAACCCTATCTGAAGCCGCCGCTCCGGCATCCACACCGACCCCGAGGCCACATGCCATGTAAGTCGCCTGCTCCGTCACCCAAGCAACCAGAGCTAACACCCTACAACCATCTCGGAACCGCCGGTCCGACTTACAAATGCAAGCACAACACACGCCGACCGCGAGGCCGCGCACTAGGTGAGCCGCTGCTGCGTCACTCGAGCAACCAAAGTCGACATCCTACAACCATCTCCAGAGCCGCTGCTTCGACATCCACGCTGACCCCACGGCTGCGCACTAGGCTGGCCAACGATACTGTCAACCAAATGAACAGTGTCGACACCCTTCCATGACGACTAGATCCAGAGCCGCTGCTCCGACTTCCACACTAGCCCCGAGGCCATACACAACACACCTCGATGGCTCGACCACGTCATTTGTCACGCATGGCAACATCACATGGCAGAGGCACGTCTAGCTAGGGCATGGCGTCCAAAGGCGACGCCTCCAAGGGGAAAGTGACGAGGACGTGATCATCGCCCGCACCGGTACCAGGAACTCGACCTTCAGCTGGAGGAACCAAAAACGAAGAAGGTAGGAGATGAGCCTGAGCACCCAAGACGACGCCTCGACAAGAGGGGAACCACACCCACGGGTGCCATTGTCGTTGGCACCAACCAAGGCGGAGCGAGGCTTTCACCCGAGGCTCTGGCACTCCCACAACCGCCACCACTGCCCACCTCTGCACGGAGCACCTACCGTGGCACCTCATGCCACGGTAGGCACCGCCACGCGAACAATCACAAACCTGAGTCCGCCGCCTCAGCATCCATGCGCCACCGGCAGCTACACTGCACGCAGAGCCGAGCAACACCCCAACAACCTCGACGTGAGCACATCCCCGCACCCTCCAGCGGCCACAGCTAGCTCTGCCCAAAACCATGCAGCAAAGCGCTGCCTGAGGGGGCAGGACACAAACATGCAAATCTGGAGTCCCAGCGCCCCGTGCAGTCCGGTCGCCAGGAGCCCACACGCAGCCGCACCTCAAACGCCTGAAGACCGCCAACCTGCGACTTCCAATCACCTCCAGATCCGGCGAGCAACTGAGCAACTGCTCACCGGCCCCACAGCCCCCGTTGCATGGCCACCAACCACCCACCGGAGAGGGGCTCCACCACCATGGCACGAGGATGCCGCCCCAGCCTTCATGTGTCGACGAGCAGGCCACCACCGCCCCAGCCGCGACATCAACACTCAGACGCTGCCAGAATCTCCCACGTCACCTTTGGCAGCTGGCCGCCGCCGCCACGGCTAGGTGTCGACATGGGGTGTGATACTGGGGGGTTCTTGTTTTTCATATATTTCCTTATTCTAGTAATAGACTACTATATTAGGTCGGTTTCGTTAAAAAATCTAACTTAGGCCACGGAAGGAAGATACCACCGAGGAGTCTTTGTTAGTCACAATCCACAGATGATAGATGTGAAGTCTACAACTAATCCTATGAGGCTGATTCAATCAAACGGCTTGTGAGCACATGTTGTTCTTGCTATTCAGAGCAGCCGCTCAAACTGTTATTTGCGATCTAGGTTTGGCGTCATTGTAGATGAGCAAAAGCAAAAATAAATAAAAAGTCCAATGACATGCTGCAATAGTGTTTGTCAAGTGTTGGGTTGGTTGCTAGTTCTGTCACAGAAGTCTTGCCATTTATAAGATCTACTTCCTCTGTCCTAAAATAAGTGTTGTGGCTTTAGTTCAAATTTGAACTAAAACCACACTTATTTAGGGACAGATGGAGTATTAATTATTAAACAGGATAGACGAAATCCATGAAGTTATTCCACAAAAGAAAAGTTATCTAATGTGTTGCAGTATATTTTTTTGGCCAAGATTCAAAAAATTAATGTACCTAATGTATGCAAACACCTAATATCAGCATATATGTTTGAAACAAAAACGGAAAGCCGATACATGCATGCCTTGACATCTATACATGCTAATGGAAGATGCAAGCAATTAAGATGGACTAACTCGCTAAACTACTGCACCACAGTTCACTGTATGAGTGTTCTCCAACTTCAGATATGTTTCTCTTTCGGTCCGGCAGACCAAGGCGTGCACTGCGCACTGCTATATGACAGATTGAAAACACAACATCCATGCCTGGAGTTTATTTTCTATCTTATATGTGAAGTTAGGAAAAAAGAAATATAGCAATTTGGTTTCCATAGGAACTCCATATGAAGTCCAACTAGAGTGAGTGTGTTCGAATGTTTACAGTTAGTACGGATTGAGATAGAAAAATGACACCAGAAATTAGAGTAGGATTAAAACATATATAGAAATAACATTCAAGTAAGTGAAAAAAAAACATCAACCAATTCAGATACAAGCGATAATTGTGTAGGTTTAGCTCTTGGTGAAACAATTAAAAATTTGTTGATTGAAAGGTAGACACCAACGTATGGTGGAGTGGATGGGAGCAAAATATAGATTATTTGGATTGAAGCCTAATCACATTAGTTAACTTTATGCTCAAAATATGGGTCACGTCAAAACCATGCATTGATGTATACTCCTACATATGCAAGACAAAACAGAGATAAGGCCGGCGGCTAATCAGGTCCTAGTGAACCCTGTAAACATACTAAACATAGATGACAAGGCTCACACTGTCATAGAGAAACATCTTCTTAAATTGTAGCCATGTTGGCACCATAGTCTCACAAATGATGATCACAACTATTAAACTTCAGTCTCACGTACTTAATTAGGCAAGGAGTAGCCACGTGATTAGTTGAAAGGAAGCACAACGAAGGCACGAGTCATGAGCACTTTTATGTGCAACATCAAAACTTCACTTTTATGTGTTTAGCAGTGTAATTTGCAATGCAAAGCTGGAATACATAGCCCGACAGAGGCATGTAAACATAAGTAAATGAGTCCGGTAAAACTTAGATCATGCAAAAAAAGGTAGATTTGTGTTGCAGCCTTGAAGGGCTCTGTATACTACATAGTAGTCTAACAAACTTTTAACCTAGGTCAATTTCAAAAAAACACTTAAAACTTATGTCTCTGTAAGGAAAAAAATCAAGAGTTCTTGCCACAACCGACAAATTTTGCATGCTTATATTTGACGTTCACTGGGAGACTCGGAAAGAGGCACGGGAAATAGTTCAAACTATCTTAAAATGTAAACAAAAAGAAAAACTGGGTGCCCCCGCCCTTATGAGGCTGATACAGAGTAGTGAGTCTCTTATTTGTGACCACAATAGTTATTCAATTGAAGATATTATATATGTGAAGATGCCTCAAAATATAAAAAATATTTTCTGCCTGCTTATGATTATATATAAAAGAAGCAGACAAGATGAGTCGTGCTTGAATGGAATGAATTTGCGTGAACTGAGTGGAACAATGAAATGAAAATTGGATCTACACCAATATTCCTTCTACACCTTGACCATAAAGTACTCCTGTACAATAATTGTTCTATCATTTTTGTGATTTCATGAGGCCTAAATAACAGTGAATGCATAAGCTATGTGAAAAATCTTCTCTTTTCCGATTTTATCCGGAAAGTGATTAGAACAAATCAAACAACAAATCACAATTAAATTATTGTGATTGATTAGTTTTCCCACAAGCACAAGTTAAATAACCACAACTGAAGCGTATAAACATTAGACAAGCTGTGTGCTAACTATGAAGGGGAGGACATAAGGAAGCAATAGAAAGTTTACCACTTCATATTGTCGGTGCAGACAACAAGGATGGTGGGAAGCTGGTATATATGCGTGCGCTGGCCAAGCTAAACCCGAATGATACACCGCAAACCCTTTCAAGCTGCAACGTCTTGACGTCCATTGAGACATATCCCACCTCTAGCATCTCCGGAGATGACCTTATGGACTGCAGGGGTCCAATCTTTCTTAGGAGCAAGTACCTCCCGGTTGAAGCTTGGATATAGTACTGATAATCAGAAGGTAGTGAGATTGTCTTCTTGATCTTCCACTGGCTAGAACTCTCACCTTTGTTTCCTCTAATGTAATAACGGAGATCATTATGGATATCAAACATGCCAATCATGTCTTCTCCTGCCTCCACAATGGCTAGACCGAACATGTTTGATGTTTCGTGTGGGACGTCGACAATGGAGAACTCCATCCTCCGCGTGTCAAACACGAGCAACTTCTTATTCATTGTGGACTCCAAATAAAAGCAGCCATAAGCGTAATGGCGCCCGACAAACTTAGGGTGCATAGATGACATCATGGCTGACTCTCCCTGGTAGGTAGGGGAACAAATCACTCCAACCCTTGGATGCAGCAACTCGCCATTGTCTGGTGCTCGAAGAGAAGACGAAGGCAGCCACACCAGTTTCACAATGTGCTATCATGACCACTATGAATGCCCTTGCCGCCTCTTCCATGGCTGCAGCTGCCTCGTTCTTGCCTGCTCCGGGGGAAGCTATGAAAAGATGGCACCGGTATACCATAGGGACCAGCCAAGCGGCTAGGTCGTTAGGTACTTGGGGAAGCAGGATGTGTCGCTGGTGCAAGGGGTCACACAGCACGAGCTCCGTGCCCACTTGGGGTTCGGGATCGCCGGCAAGGAGGACGCGGCCGTCGCGCACGTCCTGCACGATCCAGCGGCGGTGAGAGGGGAGGAAGGAGAAGGTGAAGTCGGCGGCGTGGGCGAGCGCGCGGGCGGCGGACGCGGCGGGGTGAGGCGGGAGGGCGGGATGAAAGCCGTCGCGGTCGAGGATGCCGAGGAGGGGCGGGGCGTGGAGGAGGCGGAAGCGGCGGCGAAAGGAGCCGTCGGCTAGGACTCCGCGGAAGGCGACGCAGGTGGCAGCTGTGCGGGCGAGATCTTCTGGTTCAGGCAGCCGGACGAAGATCTCCGCCTTGAGGTGATCTGGGATGAACATGAGCGACGAGGCCATTTCCTTGCCGGCCGCGAGTGAGGCGGAGGAGGGAGGGTGGTTGGTGGTAGGGGAATTCGAGAGCGGCTGGGGCGGAAGAGGCGATCGCCGGTGGGTGGAGGAGGCGGCCGCCGGGGAACCCTGGTTTTTTGAACTGGAATCGGGATTCGGGAACCCTGGCCGCTGATTTAGCAGGAGCCGGCTGCGTGCTGTGCGGACGCCGCTGGAGGGAGTCTGGAGAGACTGATTTTCTCCTGCTGCCGAAATGGGCCTGTGAAATGGCTATCTTCGGGCCAACGCTGCCCATTTACGTTTCTACTTTCAGGCCCAGCCCCTCAGGTTTTTTTATTTGCTCAAACAAAAAACTCACATTTTTTATGGAACGCGGCATCTCAGTCAAACATTTTCTTAGGCTATATCCGTTTAACCAAAAGAGCTCCAAGAGTGGAAATTCAAACAATCACTCGTTATTGTCAGTTGCCACCACACATGACACAGCAGCTCCGCTTCAACAACGATAAACAAAGCACACAATCCAGACTGATACATCAGGAAGATATGGGTTAAAAAAAATACACTAACAAACCTTCCCTACGGGAAAAAACTTATAAGCCGTGTAAAAGACTATACACCGAGATCTATTTTTCGGGTACCCGGCTTACGTTACACTAAGCCGAGTCAAGAAAGAAAAACACCCGGCAACTGCAAAACACCCGGCTTATAACAACCTATAAGCCGAGCTGTACAAAATAGCTCACGGTTTAAAGTAAGCACACGGTATCTACTGAAAAAGGCACTCGGCTTACAGCTCGCAGTCGGCAAAGATACCAGCACTGGTAGAAAAAAGGTCTATAGTCCCGGTTCGTAAGGGTCTTTAGTCCCGGTTCCGGAACCGGGACTAAAGTGTCGGTACTAATACCTCCCCCCTTTAGTCCCGGTTCAATCCAGAACCGGGACTAAAGGCCCTCCACGTGGGCAGTGCGCAGAGCCCAGTCAGGAGACCCTTTGGTCCCGGTTGGGTCCAACCTGGACCAAAGGGT
>NC_041392.1:710293044-710293636 GCF_002162155.2 Triticum dicoccoides
GGAGGGCCTTTGGTCCCGGTTGGTGGCACCAACCGGGACTAATAGGCATCCACGCGTCAGCACTTCTGTGGCTGGGGTTTTTGTTTTTTTTGAAGGGGGGGAGGGGGCGGTTGGGGGTTTTGGGGGGGTTAATTTAGGTGTTTCATATATTGTGTTAGCTAGTTATAATTAATAGAGAGAAGTGTCCTCTGTTATGTCCGTGCTTGGTCGACGCTACGTACTATACATACGTATATAGAGAGGACTAGACACGCTAGCTAGCTAGTAAGCAAACGAAGAAAACAGAAGATCGTCATGAACATATATGCGTATATACAGAGAGAAGTGATATCAACCACCTCTCCTTCTCCGAGAGATTGGTCGAACAACAAGTTCTCGTATATCTATCTGACACTACCGACTACATATATACAATAATTATCTCTTACAAATATAATCATACGGACTCAGGGTCCACATAGAATTCTCCGTCTTCAGGGATCACGTGGTCAAAAAAGAATGCCGCCAATTCCTCTTGAATTGCTCGCATGCGAGCTGGTGCTAGGAGTTCATCCCGCTTCCGAAACATCTAATTTGAAGAAGGGGGTCAATA
>NC_041392.1:710293756-710299529 GCF_002162155.2 Triticum dicoccoides
ATATATATATATATATATATATATATATATATATATATATAAATGAATGAAACTCAACACAAATGATGGTAATAAAATAAAATTGTGAATGTTGTTATTTACGTACTTCATATTGTTCGTTAGAGTACCCGCCCCGCTCACAGGTCGTGTGGCGGATGGACTCGCAGATGTAGGATCCACAGAAATCATTCCCTTGTTCCTGCCACAACCACTTTACAAGAAATAGAGGTCAATCAAACTGATAAGTAAGAATGCTAAATGGTATTGATGAAACTAGCGCTTGAATCACTAGGAGATGCGCGGAACATGCTACTATAGTACTTACTTTCGGGTGTCTAAATTCCAGCTCCTTCGGCAGTCCCGGAACTGTTTTGGTGAATTTTCTCCAAACCCTGCCGGACAAAGAAAACAATTACTTGATATCAGGAAATGAACAAAGTTGCTGATATGGTGGATAATGATCGATTTAACTTACTTCTTGAGGATTTCAGTCATGTCCGCGTACTCCTTGGGATCTTTTCGTTTAGAGTCCAAGACGGTTACTACTCCCTGCTCAAGCTTAATCTCTAGGAGAATATAGTGGAAACTGCACACACATGCATAACTCATGAATTACATTACTATAACCTTGACTAATATATAAGGGAAACCGAATACGCACAAGACAGTAACACTCACCTGAAGTTGTAAGGAAAGAGTATTATATCTTTGTTTTGATTTATTACGAACGATCGTAGCAAGCTGGCCTTGGTAGCTGCGGCATGAAGTTTAACCTGAGTTGCATCTATGAGATATGTGTTAATGAACCCAATATCACCGACTTGTCTTTTCTTCAATTCGGCGATCTTCAATCTGCATAATATAGTGAGGATGATTATAAATACATGCAATGAAAGAGCTAAGCTATATAGAGAAACTTAATGACAGAAGTAGTACTACTTACAGACAGTAGCAGGCGACCGTTGTTTTATCGAGGGCCAATTGATTGAAAAACTGATAGAACTCCTCAAATGGAATAGGCAACAGATCAATTCCAACGAGGTCATGCTCCTTTTTAACTTTCACATACAAAGTACTCCTCCCCCCAGAGTCTCTGCAGATTTTCAAGTACCAATCATGCAATCTTCGCATCATCGTTGATAGAGATCTTTCATCTTTGACGAGAGGCTTCCCGTACTCGTATCTTTGTATCTGCGCCTCCATGGGTTCATAATGTACTTCGTCGGGCAGGTAATCTGCAAGATTGCTATAATCGGGCACCATCCTCGGATCATTATCGACGTTGTGGCTAGGCACCTTGAGCGGGGGGCACGATTGCTTCGCTTGTTCGCCGAGCTGGGCAATTTGTTTCCTAGCTCGTCGTTCTTTCAGCCTTTGATCACTGACAGTACTTCCCGCCCGCTCCGCTTCGGCAAATTCCTTTCCAATAATGCGGTCATAGTTTCCTTTCGGCGGATCAGACTTCGGTGGTTTTGTCAGGGCAGCCAGAGTGCGCTTCACTTTCACTCGATCTACCTTCTCCTCCGGAGGTGGATGTTTCTTTGCTTTCACCCCTTCAAAGAAGTTCCTCACTTCTTCTCGCGCGATCTCGGCGTTCTCCTCCAGGGTCCTCTCATATGGTAACTTCTCTGGAGTCTTCAGAGAAGGACCGAATCTGTATGTCCTCCCGCCTCTGGTTGTACTACTAGACACCGACCGAGCAGATGGAGCGGTTGTCTTCTTTACTTGCTTAAGCGGCGGAGGAGAAGGACTACAACGCGCCGGAGCAGCTGGAGCGGCGGCAGGTCTCTTCCGCCCTTGCTGACGAGGCGGAGAAGGAGGAGGCTGGCTGCTCGGGCGCGTCGGCGCAGGCGGAGAAGGAGGCGGAGTGCCGCCACACGCCGGAGAAGGAGCCGGCCGAGGGCCCTGATCGTCACTCGCCGGAGGAGGAGGCGGTGGAGGCGGAGTGCCCTGACTCGCCGGAGGAGGAGGAGGAGGCGGTGGCGTCTAGTTCGGAAGGTTGATGAGCTCCTTCCGCCATAGGCATGGAGTCTTCAGAGCAGACCCCAGCCGAGTCTCCCCTTCACCGGTAGGGTGGTCAAGCTGGAGGTCCTCAAATCCCTCCGTTATCTCATCCACCATCACCCTAGCATATCCTTCTGGAATCGGCCGGCAGTGAAAATTTGCGCCGGGTTCAGTAGGATAAACAGAGCCAACAGCCGCCTTGACCTTCAAATTCATCCATTGCTTCATAAGGTGGCAATTTTGAGACTCCGTTATAGCATCCACGGGATAGCTGGCAGGAGCCGTCAAGGCGGCTCCAGCTGAAGCAGCTCGGTGGAAGCCACGCTGCTTCTGCGCTGAGATGGCGGGGTAGCTTCGGGGGAGGCTTCGGCAGTACGTTTGCTGCGATTTGCTTCTCGTTCCTCTATCGTGTCTACCCTTGCTTGCAGCGCCTGTATTTGGGTCTGCTGTACTTTTTTCCTCCTCTCATGGGATTTGTAACCGCCTGCGTCCGGAAACCCAACCTTCCACGGAATGGAGACTGGCGTGCCTCGTGTCCGTCCAGGGTGCTCAGGATTCCCGAGGGCCATTGTGAGTTCGTCGTTCTCTCTGTCTGGAAAGAACATCCCTTCCTGCGCTGCTTCGATATACTGCTTAAGCTTACTGACTGGTATGTCCATTTGATCGTTCGTCCAAATGCACTTCCCTGTTACAGGGTCCAGTGTTCCGCCAGCCCCGAAGAACCAAGTCCGGCAACGGTCTGGCCAGTTAATTGTCTCTGATTCGATCCCTTTATGAACTAGATCATTCTCAGTCTTGGACCACTTAGGCCGGGCTACGAGGTAGCCACCTGACCCCGTGCGATGGTGAAGCTTCTTCTTCGCAGCATTTTGCTTGTTTGTCACCGACATCTTCTTACTCTTTTCTGATGTCTTGTGGGCCACAAATGCGGGCCAGTGATCTCTGATGTTCTCATATCTGCCCTTGAATTCTGGTGTCTCATTATTTTCGACAAACTTATTCAGCTCTTTCTTCCACCTCCTGAATAGTTCTGCCATCCTCTTCAGAGCAAAAGACTTGATTAATTTCTCTTTAACTGGGTTCTCTGGATTATCCTCAGGCGGTAGGGTGAAATTTGACTTCAGCTTAGTCCAAAGATCATTTTTCTGCATATCATTGACATAAGACACCTTAGGGTCTTCTGTAGCCGGCTTAAACCATTGCTGGATGCTTATCGGGATCTTGTCCCTAACCAGAACCCCGCACTGAGCAACAAATGCGCTCTTTGTCCGGAGGGGTTCAATAGGTTGGCCGTCGGGCGCGATTGCTATGATCTCAAACTTTTCATCCGAGCTCAACTTTTTCTTCGGGCCTCGTCTCTTTACTGAAGTTGTGCTCGATTCGGAGGGCTAGAAAAAGGAACAAAGACTTAATTAATATGTGTACATACCAAAACAATGAGTGCATCAATCAGCTAGTCAGCATAGGCTTAACTAATATATATACCTGGCCGGACTCGGTTCGGTCACCGGAGCCGTCATCACGGTCTCCTTCTTGCACCGGCATTGGGTCACCGGAGCCGTCCTCATGTTCTTCTTCTTGCACCGGCATTAGGTCACCGTAGCCAGCTTGTTCACCCTCTCCTTTCAGACCATCGGTTTCATTGAGAAACAACGAGATGGCATCACTTCCTTCTGCGATTATGTCCCTCAACAACGCTTCTTTTGTTGCTTCCTCTAGGGCGGTGTCCATAGTTTCTACAAATATTTACAACATGGCAATTATTATTCAAACATGACAGATGGATATATTAGTGCCAAACGTAGAACTAGCTACCTAATCATAGTAAGCTATCGGGAGGGGGTATATATCGACAACGACGACACTACATCTATGTCCCTCGACGACCCTCGTTCCCGATAAAAAAAAGAGGAAGAAGAAGAAAAATAAGAGGAGAAGAAAGAATAGAGGAGAAGATCTCCTCTATTCTTTCTTCTCCTCTTTTTTTTCTTCTTCCTCTTCTTTTTTTATCCTCTTCTTCCTCTCATGTTCGATAGGATCGCCGAGGGGTCGGGAGGTTGCCTAGTGTTAAGGGATTCAATAAAACCATGTCTTCATCATTAGGCGAAAGTAACATGTGCATGATGGTACGAAGCTCTTCAAAGTTGTTCTGGAACGGAGTCCCACATAGGATAATTCGCTTTTTGATACAAAGTTCAGCAAGAGCCTTCCGAATATCGCTATTTGGAAGGCCTTTGCTGAATTCGTACCAAAAGGCGGATTATTCTATCCGGGACTCCATTCCAGAACAACTTTGCAGAACTTCGTACCAACATGCCCTGGTTACTTCCGGCTAACGATGAAGGCATGGATTTCTTCAATACTTTGACACTAGGAAACCTCTCTCTACTTCCGGCTAATAAGAAGAAGAAGAAGAAGAAGAAGAAGAAGAAGAAGAAGAAGAAGAAGAAGAAGAAGAAGAAGAAGAAAAGAAGAAAAAAAGAGGAGAAGAAGAAAGGAATAGTGGAGAAAAGAGAAAAGAGAATATATTCTATTTTCTCTTCTTCTCCACTATTCCTTTCTTCTTCTCCTCTTCTTTTTCTTCTTT
Source organism: Triticum dicoccoides (assembly GCF_002162155.2). Lineage (NCBI taxonomy): Eukaryota > Viridiplantae > Streptophyta > Magnoliopsida > Poales > Poaceae > Triticum > Triticum dicoccoides. The sequence continues at coordinate 710,298,348 of NC_041392.1, forward strand.
TTTCTTCTTCTTATTTATTTCTCCTCTTCTTTTCGGTAGAGGAAACCCTAAATAGCTAGCAAGTATCGTGGGTGTGAGATACATGTGGCCTTCGGTGTCGGACACTACATCCACGTCCCACAAGTGACGTGGGCGTCGAAGCCCGCGCCACTTGTGGGATGTGGGTGTAGTGTCCGACACCGACGGTACATGTATCTCACACCGACGATACTTTCTATTTAGGGTTTCTCCTCTACCGCTCCTCGACCTCTCGACGACCCTCGTTCCCGATAAAATAAAGAGGAAGAAGAAGAAGAAAAAAGAAGAAAAGAAAGAATAGAGGAGAAGACTTCCTCTTCTTCCCTCTCCTCTTCTTCTCCCTCTTCTTCCCCTTCTTCCTCGCCTCTCTCATGAATGTCCGACGTTCTCGAACCCCCCCATGTGTCGAAGAAAAAAAAGAAGAAAAAAAAGAAGAGAAGAAGAAAGGAATAGAGGAGAAAAGAGAAAATAGAATATATATTCTAATTTTCTCTTCTTCTCCTCTATTCCTTTCTTCTTCTCCTCTTCCTTTTCTTCCTCTCCTCGTCTTCTCCTTCTTCTTCTCCTTCTTTCTCTACTTATTTTCCTTTTCCTTATTTTACTTTTTCCTCTCCACTAACATCATCATATATATGAAAAAATGCATATATGAAAAAAAAATCATCATATATATCATCAATAGAAAAAAAAACATCATCATATCATCAACAGAAAAAAACATCATCAACAGGAAAAAAACATCATAAACATCATCATCTTATTTAGTTCTCTCGACCCCTCGTCCCTCTCTCATGTTGTCGGGGAGGGGCTATATCGACCTCTCCGCTCATGTTGAAATTATCGGGGAGGGGGTATATCGACCCCCACCCCCCTCATCATGCATATATAGCTACCACATACATATATACATTGAAAAAAATTACATATATGCAACAAAAACATTAATACACAAATGAACAAAAAAATACATATATAAACAAAAACATGCTGTGAACAAAAACATTAATGTAATAAATCTAATAAGAAATTAATCTAATAAAAAACATGCTTTGAGCCGGATGGGCGCGACGGCTCACAGCGGGGGCTCTGGCGATGGCGACGGCGGGGGAGGCAGGGGCGATGATGGCAACGGCATCGGCGGGCGGGGGCGGGCCGCGGGAAGGG
>NC_041392.1:710300314-710308722 GCF_002162155.2 Triticum dicoccoides
GGGACTAAAGGGGTGCAATGGTCACGGTTGGTGCCACGAACCGTGACCAATGCCCCCTTTATTCCCGGTTGGTGCCACCAACCGGGACCAATGCCCTTGTGCTGCCAGCGCCCAAAAGTTTAGTCCCACATCGCTAGCTGAAGGGCACCGGCACTGGTTTATAAGCGCTGCTGTGCCTCCGCATTCGAGCTCCTCTCTAATGCAGGCTTTCGGGCCTAAACTTGCTACTGCCTGTGGGCCTATTGGGCCTCTGCGGGCCTGAATCCTGGCCCATGTAGGGTTTCTAGTCGTATTCAGGCCGTGGAGGCCCAGTAGGTGGCATTTTTTTTTTGGTTTTTTCTTTTTTATTTCTACATTTTTTGGTTTTTTATTTTTTTATTTCTACTTAAAACTAAATACTTACAGTTTTTTAGTGATTTCTTTTTGCTTTTAGGTCACAAAAATTATAAACTTTCTGTTAGTGCCATTAGTTTTAAATTTTGAATAGTTTAAATTTGAATTTTTAAAAATTTGTGTGAATCACTAGTTTATTAATAACTTTACTATAAAAATAGAAATTTTTTTCTTCTTTGCTATTTATTTTTTATTTATACTTACAATTAAATACTTATAGTTTGATTTTAGGTCACAAAAAATATATTCTTTTTGCTATTGAAGAATATTATAGTTTTATTTTAGTTGATCATAACATAATATTTTAATTGATTGTTTTTATTTTCTTAAAAGTTTTGTAGTTCATTCTGTTTGCTATTAATTCATTCTTTGAGCTAAATGACTCTGAAATTGGAAAGCATTTAAAAATGAACTCTGAAAAGGTTGAAAGTTGGCACGGTATCATCATTTCACCCACATAGCATGTTCCAAAAAGTAGAGAGGGTTACGACAAAAACTTGATGCACTTCGTGTACAAAATGGACAATCACTTTCGAAGTATCAAAGTTTCGAACCATAAGACATCAAAGTTGGGATGGTATCATAATTTCACCCACATAGCATTTGCTTACTGCGGGAGAAAGTCTTCACTTTTTCTTCGCTTGTGTCATTTGCTTATTGCGCCGTAACCATGGATAATCTTCATTATTTATCAGGATGCTTGGGTCAGCCTTGACATTGAAGGGAGGAATTTCATGAAACTTTTCGTAATCTTCAGACATGTCTGTCTTGCCGTCCACTCCCAGGATGTCCCTTTTTCCTGAAAGAACTATGTGGCGCTTTGGCTCATCGTATGATGTATTCGCTTCCTTATCTTTTCTTTTTCTCGGTTTGGTAGACATGTCCTTCACATAGATAACCTGTGCCACATCATTGGCTAGGACGAACGGTTCGTCAGTGTACCCAAGATTTTTCAGATCCACTGTTGTCATTCCGTACTGTGAGTCTACCTGTACCCCGCCGCCTAACAGATTGACCCATTTGCACTTAAACAAAGGGACCTTAAAATCAGGTCCGTAGTCAAGTTCCCATATGTCCACTATGTAACCATAATATGTGTCCTTTCCGCTCTCGGTTGCTGCATCAAAGCGGACACCGCTATTTTGGTTGGTGCTCTTTTGATCTTGGGCGATCGTGTAAAATGTATTCCCATTTATCTCGTATCCTTTGTAAGTCAATACAGTCAAAGATGGTCCCCTGGACAACAAGTACAACTCATCACAAACAGTGTTGTCACCTCTGAGACGTGTTTCCAACCAACTGCTGAAAGTCGTGATGTGTTCACATGTAATCCAGTCGTCGCACTGCTCCGGGTGTTTGGAGCGCAGACTGTTCTTGTGTTCATCGACATACGGGGTCACCAAGGTAGAGTTCTGTAGAACTGTGTAGTGTGCTTGAGACCAAGAATATCCGTCCCTGCATATTATTGAGTCTCTTCCAAGAGTGCCTTTTCCAGTCAGTGTCCCCTCATACCGCGATTTAGGGAGACCTATCTTGTTAAGGCCAGGAATGAAGTCAACACAAAACCCGATAACATCCTCTGTTTGATGGCCCATGGAGATGCTTCCTTCTGGCCTAGCGCGGTTACAGACATATTTCTTTAGGACTCCCATGAACCTCTCAAAGGGGAACATATTGTGTAGAAATACGGGCCCCAGGATGACAATCTCGTCGACTAGATGAACTAGGACGTGCGTCATGATATTGAAGAAGGATGGTGGGAACACCAGCTCGAAACTGACAAGACATTGCGCCACATCACTCCTTAGCCTTGGTACGATTTCTGGATCGATCACCTTCTGAGAGATTGCATTGAGGAATGCACATAGCTTCACAATGGCTAATCGGACGTTTTCCGGTAGAAGCCCCCTCAATGCAACCAGAAGCAGTTGCGTCATAATCACGTGGCAGTCATGAGACTTTAGGTTCTGAAACTTTTTCTCTGGCATATTTATTATTCCCTTTATATTCGACAAGAAGCCAGTCGTGACCTTCATACTGAGCAGGCATTCAAAGAAGATTTCTTTCTCTTCTTTCGTAAGAGCGTAGCTGGCAGGACTTTTATACTGCTTTGGAGGCATGCCGTCTTTTTCGTGCAAACGTTGCAGGTCCTCTCGTGCCTCAGGTGTATCTTTTGTCTTCCCATACATGCCCAAGAAGCCTAGCAGGTTCACGCAAAGGTTCTTCGTCACGTGCATCACGTCGATTGAGGAGCGGACCTCTAGGTCTTTCCAGTAGGGTAGGTCCCAAAATATAGATTTCTTCTTCCACATGGGTGTGTGTCCGTCAGCGTCATTCGGAACAGCTAGTCCACCGGGACCCTTTCCAAAGATTACGTAGTGTAAATCATTGACCATAGCAAGCACGTGATCACCGGTGCGCATGGCGGGCTTCTTCCGGTGATCTGCCTCGCCTTTGAAATGCTTGCCTTTCTTTCGACATTGATGGTTGGTTGGAAGAAATCGACGATGGCCCAGGTACACATTCTTCCTGCATTTGTCCAGGTATATACTTTCAGTGTCATCTAAACAGTGCGTGCATGCGTGGTATCCTTTGTTTGTCTGTCCTGAAAGGTTACTGAGAGCGGGCCAATCGTTGATGGTCACGAACAGCAACGCCTTAAGGTTAAATTCCTCCTGTCTGTGCTCATCCCACGTACGTACACCGTTTCCATTCCACAGCTGTAAAAGTTCTTCAACTAATGGCCTTAGGTACACATCAATTTCGTTGCCGGGTTGCTTAGGGCCTTGGATGAGAACTGGCATCATAATGAACTTCCGCTTCATGCACATCCAAGGAGGAAGGTTATACATACATAGAGTCACGGGCCAGGTGCTGTGATTGCTGCTCTGCTCCCCGAAAGGATTAATGCCATCCACGCTTAAAGCAAACCATACATTCCTTGGGTCCTTTGCAAACTCATCCCAGTACTTTCTCTCGATTTTTCTCCACTGCGACCCGTCAGCGGGTGCTCTCAACATCCAATCTTTCTTTCGGTTCTCACTGTGCCATCGCATCAACTTGGCATGCTCTTGGTTTCTGAACAGACGTTTCAACCGTGGTATTATAGGAGCATACCACATCACCTTCGTAGGAACCCTCTTCCTGAGAGGCTCACCGTCAACATCACCAGGGTCATCTCGTCTGATCTTATACCGCAACGCACCGCATACCGGGCATGCGTTCAGATCCTTGTATGCACCGCGGTAGAGGATGCAGTCATTAGGGCATGCATGTATCTTCTCCACCTCCAATCCTAGAGGGCATACGACCTTCTTTGCTGCATATGTACTGTCGGGTAATTTGTTATCCTTTGGAAGCTTCTTCTTCAATATTTTCAGCAGCTTCTCAAATCATTTGTCAGCCACAGCATTCTCTGCCTTCCACTGCAGCAATTCCAGTACGGTACCGAGCTTTGTGTTGCCATCTTCGCAATTGGGGTATAACCCTTTTTTGTGATCCTCTAACATGCGATCGAACTTCGGCTTCTCCTTTTGACTAATGCATTGTGTCCTTGCATCGACAATGACCCGGCGGAGATCATCATCATCGGGCACATCGTCTGGTTCCTCTTGATCTTCAGCAGCTTCACCCGTGGCGGCATCATTGGGCACATCGTCTGGTTCCTCTTGATCTTCACCAGCTCCCCCCGTTGCAGCATCACCGTATTCAGGGGGCACATAGTTGTCATCGTACTCTTCTTCTTCGTCGTCTTCCATCATAACCCCTATTTCTCCGTGCCTCGTCCAAACATTATAGTGTGGCATGAAACCCTTGTAAAGCAGGTGGGAGTGAAGGATTTTCCTCTTAGAGTAAGACCTCGTATTCCCACATTCAGTGCATGGACAACACATAAAACCATTCTGCTTGTTTGCCTCAGCCGCATCGAGAAACTCATGCACACCCTTAATGTACTCGCGGGTGTGTCTGTCACCGTACATCCATTGCCGGTTCATCTGTGTGCATTATATATAATTAAGTGTCCAAATTAATAGAAGTTCATCATCACATTAAAACCAAAGTGCATACATACTTCTCATCTAATAACATATAGCTCTCCAGAGCATCTAATTAATTAAACCATACATTGAAACTATGTAAACCATTTCAATGCGAAAACAAATGCGATCATAATCGCAACCAAGGTAACAATTGATCCAACGGCATAATGATACCAAGCCTCGGTATGAATGACCTATTTTCTAATCTTTCTAATCTTCAAGCGCATTGCATCCATCTTGATCTTGTGATCATCGACGACATCCGCAACATGCAACTCCAATATCATCTTCTCCTCCTCAATTTTCTTTATTTTTTCCTTCAACAAATTGTTTTCTTCTTCAACTAAATTTAACCTCTCGACAATAGGGTCGGTTGGCATTTCCGATTCACATACATCCTAGATAAATAAAATCTATGTCACGTTGGTCGGCATAATTTTCATAAACAATAAATGAACCAATAGTTATAAAAATAATATACATACCAAATCCGAATCATAGACAGGACGAGGGCCGACGGGGGCGGATACCAAAACCATCGCACTATATAAGATGCAATAATAAATGTAAGAAAATGATACAAGTATCTATCTAAACATACAAGTAAGAATATTTTTCCTTTTAGAAAGAAGATAAGAACAAGAGGCTCACCACGGTGGTGTCGGTGATGAGATCGACGCGGGTGATCGACGGCGGTGAAGACGGGGACGGGGCGTGACGGACCGCTAAATCTAGACAAATCTCGAGGAAAATGGAGCTTGGAGGTCGAGCTTCGAGAGGAGAAAGCTTAAGTAGTGTGGCTCGGGCATTCCATCGAACACCTCATGTGCATAGGAGGTGAGCTAGAGCACCACAAAGCCCTCTCCCACTCGGCCAGAAAAAACAGAGCACTGTGCTCTGCTCTTGCGCAAGGGGGTATGTATAGGCACTTCATTGGTCCCGGTTGGTGGCATGAACCAGGACTAAAGGGGAGCCTTTGGTCCCGGTTCAAGCCACCAACCGGGACCAATGGTGGTGGGCCAGGAGCGAGGCCCATTGGTCCCGGTTCGTCCCACCAACCGGGACCAAAAGGTCCAGACGAACCGGGACCAATGGCCCACGTGGCCTGGCCGGCCCCCGGGGCTCACGAACCGGGACCAATGCCCACATTGGTCCCGGTTCTACACTGAACCGGGACTAATGGGCTGAGCCGGCCTGGAGCATAGCCCTGTTTTCTACTAGTGCAGCCATGTGTCGATAACAGAAACAGTGGACGGCGCCATCACGGAGCATCCAATAAGCCGTGTGCCAGATGGGTGCACTCGGCTTATAGGCTATATAAGCCGAGTGCCTACGGGTACACTCGGCTTATAGTCTATATAAGTCATGCGCTAGACCACGGTACTCAGCTTATATTGTATATAAGCCGTGTGCCAGCTGAAAGCACTAGGGTTATATTTATGCAAAATTTGTTTAAATGATTTTCCATTGTATTTATTATTGCTGCTTAATTATTATTTCTCCCTCACCCACTTTCCCTAAATAGTTTTCATGGGTCATATCTTCGATGCCCTCGATTTACAACGGCTAGGCATGCCTCTCCACCGTCTGCCTCCTTTCAGAGTACGAGAAGTTTCAAGGACAACGTAGCAGTACCAGTGGTTGGGCCATTCAATGACGCCGTGATAGCTCTCGAGGATTTTCGGCATCATACGACTTTCCGAGGATTCAAACGGTTGGATCAGGCATGCCGCCGAGGTAATTTCTCACTACCAATGGTTGGGCACGCCCCTTTCTCGACTGTACATGGCATATGCATGTCGCAAATACATCACATATGATTTTCCATGCCGCTTCTGGGCATGATGTCATGTGCCGCCTTGCGGATCTGCAATTTCCGGCGCTGAAACCCTAGAAGTGCAATAAATGTCTCAAATATTGCATGCGCGTCCAAAAAATGCGGGGGCATGACACGTGTCATTCGATGGCCTCCTTTGAGAGCACGAGTAGTTTCGAGGCCAACGGAGCAACATCTCCCGCAATTCCTTCACAAACCCGATACGTTCTCTCTTGATACCGAGAGACTACCTCGGAGATGGTGTAGTTTACAAGTGGCCTCAGGTGAGGCCTATAAGAAACGCGCCCAAACTTTTACCACACCCTACATGGACCATTCAATGACTCTGTGACAACTCCCGAGGATTTCCGGCATCATACGACTTTCCAGGGATTCAAACGGTTGGATCAGTCATGCCGCCGAGGTAATTTCACACTACCAATGGCTGGGCATGCCCCTCTATCGTCTGCACATGGCATACGCATGTCGCAAATACATCACATGTGATTTCGCATGCTGCTTCTGGGCATGACTGATCCAGGGATTCAATGACTCTGTGACAACTCCCGAGGATTTCCGGCATCATACGACTTTCCAGGGATTCAAACGGTTGGATCAGTCATGCCGCCGAGGTAATTTCACACTACCAATGGCTGGGCATGCCCCTCTATCGTCTGCACATGGCATACACATGTCGCAAATACATCACATGTGATTTCGCATGTTGCTTCTGGGCATGATTTCCTGTGCTGCCTTGCAGATCTGCAATTTCCGGCGCTGAAACCCTAGAAGTGCAATAAATGTCTCAAATATTGCAGGCGCGTCCAAAAAATGCGGGGGCCTGGCCCGTGTCATTCGATGGCCTGCTTTGAGAGCACGAGAAGTTTCGAGGCCAACGGAGTAACATGTCCTGCAATTCCTTCACAAACCTGAGACGTTCTCTCTCGATACCGAGAGACTACATTGAAGATGGTGCGGTTTACAAGCGGCCTCAGGTGAGGCCTATAAGAAACGCGCTCAAACTTTTACCACACCCTACACAGACCATTTGATGACGCCGAGATAGCTCTCGAGGATTTCCGGCATCATACAATTTTCCGAGGATTCAAACGGTTGGATCAGGCATGCCACCGAGGTAATTTCGCACTACCTATGGTGGGCATGCCCATCTCTCGTTTGCACATGGCATACGCATGTCGCAACTATATAACATATGATTTTCCATGCCGCTTCTAGGCATGATTTCATGTGTCCCCTTGTAGATCTGCAATTTCCCGCGCTAAAACTCTAGAAGTGCAATAAATGTCTCAAATATTGCAGGCGGGTTCGAAAAATGTGGGGGCTTGGCACATGTCATTCGATGGCCTCCTTTGAGAGCACGAGAGGTTTCGAGGCCAACAGAGCAACATGGCCCGCAATTCCTTCACAAACCCGAGACGTTCTCTCTCGATACCGAGAGACTACCTCGAAGATGGTGTAGTTTACAAGCGGCCTCAGGTGAGGCCTACAAGAAACGCACCCAAACTTTTACCACACCCTACATGGACCATTCCATGACGCCGTGACAGCTCCCGAGGATTTCCGGCATCATACGATTTTCCGAGGATTCAAACAGTTGGATCAGGCATGCCGCCAAGGTAATTTCGCACCACTGATGGCTAGGCATGCCCCTCTCTCGTCTGCACGTGGCATACGAATGTCGCAAATACATCACATAGGATCGTCGGCAGTTTACGTTCAAACCTCTTCTGAGTCCGGTCGAAGACATAGATCATGCGGGCCCTACGGATGGGTGAAATCTCCAAAAACATAGAGCCAATGAAATAAAAATACAATAGAAATTTAAGTATAATAAAATACAATTAAATAAAACACAGAGAATTTTAGAAGCAAATTGATAAATTTTTTGTATTGAAATAAAAAAACAAAAAATATAGTAGTGTAAACCGTGTAATCTGTTGTTGACACTCGGCTTACCCTGTGCTCTAGGCTTAGCTATGAGCGCGGGACTTAGCCAAAAAAGACGCGCGTAGAGCTGATTTTGCCCCAAATCGACCGCGCACAGGCTCTGTTTCCCCCCTCCTCTGACTCCTCCCAGCGCCGCCCCCATCTCTCCTTCCCCCGACCCGCAGCCGCCCTCATCTCTCCTCCCCCGCCCC
>NC_041392.1:710309293-710314293 GCF_002162155.2 Triticum dicoccoides
CGCCCCCTGAACCCTCCGCCGCGCCGCCACCCACCTCGCGTCGCCGCCCATCCTCCACCCACCGGCGCCGCGCCCTCCTCCACTTCAGCAGAGTTGCCCCAGATCCGCCCCGACCATGAGCGGCGCTGAGTTGGCCCTCCCATCAGCGCCGCCGCCCCTCCCCGACCGCTAGGGTTGAGGCCACGCCATCTTCCCTCCGCCGGCAGGTACCCCCTCCCTCCTCTCTCTCTCTGACTGTCCTATTTCTTCTCTCTTCAGCAGGCCCGGCTGCTCCGGCGGCAAGGTGTCCCCTCCTCGTCTGCGACAACAACTGCAGGCAGGTCTTGGTTCCGTCCCTCCCCCAATTGCATCTTCAGGGAGTCGAGAAGAAACAACAACAGGTCTTGGTTCCCCCTCTCCCCAACAACAGCAGGCAGATCAATTTTTCTTCTCTGAACCTTCTCGAATGATGGAATCTCAGATTCATATATCCCTACAAATTACAAACCTTCTCATCTTGCCAAAAAATTGTATGCATGTGCACTGATTAAGACAGGCACTTCAATAGTTTGCAAATTTATTTGAATGCAATTGTGATGGACACAGCAAAGTGTATGAGATGCAGTATGTAATCCCTTGTGAAGAGCTTTCATGATAAAAGAAGCATTTTTGTTTTATATTTGAAAGCTTTAACATGGTATATTAGAAAGGAGTGGCCAGAGCACATATTTGTTTTTGTTATGGAAATACAAGTGTTGTCACTGTAAATACAAAAGGAGTGGGCAGAGCACCTATTCTGCATGTGAAGTATTTTTAGTCCCAATTTGCAAGTTTGCATGTGGATTATGTTTGATCTCAATTTTCACTTTATTGCAGGACATGCATTAGTTTGACGTCGAGACCGTTGTCGCAGAGCTTCTTGCTGGACGGACGACCGGCATCGAACACGCTTCGAGGGTAAGAATCATTCGCCTCGTAGGATTTATGTATATGTAAATCATGTAGCTAGCTAGTCGCGTTACCTATGCGTCTCCCGTTCGAAAGAGTTACATTATTTATAAATATGCAATCTTTGTATATTTATAATAGTAACTCTTTCGAATTGTCCAGCGTTTTCCACGGACAGCCCGAGGATGTGTAGGCTGGCTTCGTTTTTATGCTCTACTCCGATCCGATACAGAATTTCGGCAGTGTCTTCCCATTGTTCTCCGAATGCACATTCTCTCGGCTTGTTGCCGAGACGTGTATTTGGAGAACAGCGGGGAGGTGCTGCCGAAATTCTGTGTTGGATAGGAGTAGTGCATGAAAACGAAGCCACCTACACATCCTCGGGTGGGATTAGGACCTATCCTTACCTATTAGATAGTTTGAGTTCATGCCGTAAAACATGAATGATTGTAATTAATTGAACTAATACTATATGAAACTACTTGGTCAATGAAAATACATCAGATGGAGGATCGTGAGTGGATGTATAGTGGCTGGCTGAGTGGGAGGGGGGAGGTGTGTTTCCAGAATGGATTACAAAGACGAATCAGTTTTTGGAAGCAGCATTTGCCAGGCACACGGGACGTGGTGGAGTGTGGTGCCCTTGCACTATCTGCGGTAACAAGAAGGAAAAAACAAAGGATGAAATGGGTCGACACCTTCTCAAGAATGGGTTTATGCCAGACTACCACCGGTGGGTCGCACATAGTAACTGTGCGGTTCGCGGTTGCACCCGGCTTATATATAAACCGTGCGGTTCGTGGTTGCACCCGTCTTATATATAAACCGTGCGGTTCCTGGTTACACCCGGCTTATATATAAACCGTGCGTTCGCGGTTGCACCCGGCTTATATATAAACCGTGCCCGGAAGACGGCACTCGACTTATATAGACGGTGATGTGGCCGTTAACAGCAGGCTACCGTCATGTTACTTTATTAAACCGAGAGCCCTTTAAAAATACTCGGTTTATACATAAGCCGGGTTTTTTCGGTCCAGCTCTCGGCTTATATGATATAAGCCGGTCGATTGTAAACCGAGTGCTATAAGCCGGGTGTTTTACTCGGCCTATATGTAAACCGAGTTTAAATCGATGTAAGCCGAGTGTATTAGGTACACGGCTTATAAGTTTTTTCCTGTAGTGCTTGTGGCGACCTAGACTTACCCGAATAAACGTATCGTGTGAAATGTTACTGAAATAATCCTTAAATTAATTAACATCTCGCTAAAATAATTTTATACTGACGAAAAATGCATGTGGAATGTTTTCTGTGATTGATTAAAATATAAATAAAATGGTTAAGATATGTGTGAATATTTATGAATATTATTTGAAAACTTGAAATTGAGGGAAATGATATTTGAAAGACCATGCATAAATGGAGTTACTATTCAAAAGCGTTGAATACGTGTTAAATAATTGCTTGAAATGTTTGTGAAATATGCATGTGGAACTTTTTCTTGTAAATGATTGAAATATAACTAAAATGAGTAAGATATGTGTCAATATTTGTGAATAATATTTGAAAAACTGAAATTGAGTGAAATATTAATTAATGAAAAACACACATACCTCAATACAGAGGGTCTCATCAAGATACACTATGGTGTCATCGTCATCACTTTTCCCCAAGAGGCGTCATCGCCCTCCCTAATCTCCAAGCAAAAGACTTTGTCTTTGCCAAAGACGAACGTCGACCCAACCCTCGCTGTAGAGGCTATGTGAAATACAAGAAGACTCGTGCCAACTTCAGCCACCCGCACCGAGGGCATAACAGCTCCGACTCTGATGGAGAGCTCCAAATGAGAACTATGCAAGGTTGGCGCCGTGGAAGACCGCCGAACAGACCACCTGCTGCCCATCATCATCACCACATGGGCCCCACGCCCGCCGCTCTGACTTCAGCACAACAAAACAATCCGAGGTAATCCCATGGTTACGTCTAAAACAACCAACTACTGCAACCATTGCCATGTCTCTGACTTCGCTCGCCTCCACCATCGTTGCCACAGAAGCCATGGCGGCAACATCACCGCCTCCCACTGATCACACTTGCAAATGCCCAACTCCAAGGAAGAAGCCCTCAAGCGGGGAAACGACGCAAAGGAGTCGCACGCCATAGTCCGGTCACACAAGATCAAGGGTTTTCCCTGAAGCCGAATCCATGCGAAAGGGGCACAACAGTAGTATAACAACGCGGGAGGGGTATGAATGTCATTTCATGATTAAACTTTGCAAGCTTTGAAAACATTTGTCAAATGTTGTAAAAAAACATGTTTTTAATTTTTTTTTCAGATTTTACTGTTCACTCGAGCTCAGATGAGCTCGAGCTGAGAAGGGCACTTTCCAGAAAGAATCGAATAAAATGCATGCAAACGCACAAACTCACAAACTCTACCAAACACACCAGAATTCGATTGGTGTTGGGGTGCATTAGAAGTTGTTTCTAAGCCCTAGGCATCAATAGAGGAAGCTCTTATTTCTAAAGACCATCAAGCTTTTAGATGTTCGAGACAACAGTTATGTATGAGCGGTACGCTGCCATGGCCGTCAAGAATCATCGAACTTGCCACCACATCCGTTCATCAGCACCAGATGCATCGCATTGCACTGCTCAGTATAACAAATAAAGGTGGACTTACCACAGTTCTTGATTGATTGGGACCATTAATTAAAATGTAACATTCTTAGATATCAAAGGAAGAACACAACTAGACATGGCACTGCCACACTCAGACAAAGAACATCCACATCGACGCTATAGTAATTAACCAAAACATAGACATGACGAACGCCAGACAAAGCAATGTAGATAGTTTCATCCTGTAGGACACACCACTGAAATCCCAGTTGTCTTGAATTGAGAATGTTGATCTGATTACGGCTCCCCCGAATCTGAACAAACAAGACGAAAGTTAAGCCAAACAGAGAAGAATTTTGGGTCCAAATTGTACAAATACTCAAGAGCTTATACAAGCTTAAAGGAACGAATTATATGTATTATATTGGGCCAGATATAGTAGCAGAATAGCATTCCTTTAATCAGTAAGGTTAACCATTCATCGCAGCCGGATTTGCGATATGCAAATGCTTTTGTCTGTTCAGCACCAAATTGCAATGCAGATTGGAGCACATAGCCAGAAAGAGGCATGTACGCAAAAAAAAGCACCGAATTATATGTGTTTGCAGGACTTTGGATATTTTATTACCTAGCTTAAGTCACTCAAGGAAATATATCAGGGGTTCTAGCCACAATCAACAAATGATATATGTGAAGCATGTAACTGATTTTACGAGACTGATTCAAATCAGTGTGAGGGCAGACATTTCTTTCTTTGTTATTCAGAGCAGTGACTCAAGCAGTTATTTATGAAGGCAGTAATTAGGCAAAGAAGTTCTCAAAATAACATCATCACAAGAAAAGAAAAACTGAATGTGAAGATGACCAAAAGAAAAACCTCCCCACATCCTTATATTTATGTGAAGAAAGTGGACAAAACGAGTCCTTCTTAACTGTAATTAATTTTCTAGATGTGGAAGAAAACACTATAGTGGTACACTGGATCTATATTTGGATTACTTCTCCATTACCTCGGCCATAAAACAATTCGGCGAAAATATATGTTGTGATAATGATAGTGGAAGCTTGAGACTACGTGAAAGATATTTATTTTGTACGATTTTTATTAAAACAGGAATTGAAACAAACACAGTGTTTGCAGGACTTCAGATTTTTATTACCTAGCTTAAGTCACTTAAGGAAATATATCATGGGTTCTAGCCACAATCAACAAAATGATACTCACTAGTATTAAAAAACGTCTTACATTATGGGACAGACGGAGTAGATGTGAAGCCTATAACTGATTTATGAGGTTGATTCAAATCACACAGTGTAAGCATACACTATTCTTTCTTTGTTATTCAGAGCAGTGACGGTGATCTCATAAAACAGGAATTGAAACAAACAAAACAACATATCACAAATATGTTCACTTTCCCATAACCGAGGACAAAAAAATAAGCACTACTAA
>NC_041392.1:710319293-710331850 GCF_002162155.2 Triticum dicoccoides
GTGTGAAGTTCCCCATGGATCCTTTGGATTTCGTCTGCGATAGCCAGAAGATTATCTGGGTTTAGCCCAAGATCTGGCTGGTCCGGCCCAGGCAGAGCACTCGACGGCTCAGTTGAAGGACCATCATTCCTATCAGGTTCCCTTCCAGCAGAGGCTTCTGCCTCTTGAGCCTTTGCTGGCTCTCCGCCCTCCGGCAAGCCCCCAGGGGCTTGACTTGTGGACGCGACTTGTTTCCCACACCTATTTTCACTTTCCTGGATAAGCTTATCCCAGAAGCTCTCCTCCAATGGAGGCTCCTTCTCTGACCTCGAAGTACCTGCATTTTGCGCAGGATCGTTAACCGGCGAGCATTCCACTGGGGTAATGCTAGACTCAAGTATGGTGATGAAAGACAAACCCATGAAAACGTGCGCAACCCATACAGGGCAACACGGACATAAAGCGTGAAACAACATCCGTGATACGACAACCAAGATAAGAAAGAGGAAGAAAAAGATATCGGGATACGCATTCAAATTCAAGCGGAGCACAAACTTACCAAACACTTTAGAGCAAAAAACTTCCAAATGGCACATTATCCGCAACATGGAATGAAAGAGAAATTCAAATTATGTAAGGTTTTGAAAAAAGTCCCGCGTAGAGTCCACGGGGAGCCTTTTTAGATTTGATCTCTAGTAAAACTAAGACTGGAGCTTGAAGCCATGACTCTAGAACCTGAAGAAGCCTAACTTCTGCATTTTTATACGATTTTCTGACTATCATTTGCCTTTCATTAAAATATGATAATCTTCGATTGGTAGAAGTGAGTCCGGATCTCCCTCTTTTCCACTAAACCATTTCATTTCTATATGAAAATAAGAGATGCTTCTAGGGACAATCAAGATCACACTAGGAAAGAGCTGATTTAAAGTGGCACTCACTTGATTAAAGGGTTTCGTGTGTACTGACTGATCTAAGTGCAGAACCATTCAAGAAACGTAATTGAAAGAAAGTAAGAGCGCTATTCTTCTTTAGTTAGGTACTGCCATCAATGAGTTTGCTAAGAAAGACCCCGGTGGAATATTTGGCCTGCTTACTAACTTATAGGCTTCAGAGGGGACCCTTTCTCGCCCAGCCCTACCTACAGGGAGTGTAGGATTTCGTTCGCAACTCTTTTTCCTAGAAATCTCAATCCAGCGAGTCACTACTCTTTTTCTCAAACAAGAAGCTGACAAAGAGATCCATCCATTTGATTTTCCCAAGAGACTGGTTTGATTCCACCAGAGTCTCTCTTAGCGCATAAGTAGAAATTCATTCTGATTAGCATGAAAACCATTCTGCAAGATATCAAGAAATTCTTTAAATAAGTATCATTCATTAGCGCGTAAGAGCATTCATTCTATCAACGATATTTCTCGAACTGGCGCACTTCCCTGTAGAGAGGAAAGTAGGAGATTTCTCATAAGGATTATACGTGATTTTCCCATTATGTGAGCATGCATTTCCTCAATCATTAA
The DNA here is from genome assembly GCF_002162155.2 of Triticum dicoccoides. Taxonomy (NCBI): domain Eukaryota; kingdom Viridiplantae; phylum Streptophyta; class Magnoliopsida; order Poales; family Poaceae; genus Triticum; species Triticum dicoccoides. Next base: position 710,320,790 of record NC_041392.1, read on the forward strand.
GAATTGGGCCTTGGGAAGAAAAACTAGTTCTATGTCAATTCTACAGCCACAGAAAGAGGGAATGAATGATCGGTCTCGTTCTGGATCTCTTTCCTTGCGCCCTAGTCCATTCCATCTATCTTGACTGCAACTTGGATTCTTTCTTGACTGCTATTTGGATTGGTAGTCCGTCAAATCTCTAAGCAGGTGGCTAGAAAACCTTCCGGAATAGGAGGAATATCAGATAGTTTCTCATCAGGAATGGAATTCGGTTTCCAATCTGGTCACACATGACTCTTGCCCTAAAGCAATTTCTTGATTAGGAGCAGTGGGTGGCCCATAGAAAGGAATGCCTGCCTATCCATAGCCGGGCAAATTGCTGCATATTCAAGTCACCCAATTCTCTTCTCTTGCACTATGTCTATTGGAATGGACCCTTGATTCTCCAGTAGATCCTCCTCGTATGGAAGGATATCATCCACAAAACAGATTGCGGAAAATGCCATCCAAGTTCGCAAAGGAGCGGCCTTCCTAATCTCTCTTTTGTTTGTGGGAATCTCTAGTGAGACCTGTGATAGAAGGGGTAAAGGTGAATTTCAGTCCCCTTTCTCTCGGAAATATACGCCACATGCCAGTGATCGATCTCTCTCAAGCTAGGTATCGGTGAAGTCCGTTATTGAATTGAAGTAATAGAGTGGTAAGTGGGCGTACGGTCTATGGATTTCCTATCAGTGGCATTAGTTCCTTCTCTAGATAGATGGCTATTGAGCTTCTCATTCGTGAGAGTCATGCGCCGGATCAAGGGCTCTCTCATCTCCTATTTGGAAATGTATAGGTTCTGTATGTAAGTGGCCAGTGCCCGCGGGTAAAGGATGATCATCAAAAGTCATTTAATCCATCTAAGTGCCGGTATTGCCCAGTGCTTGACTGGAGTTGTCATGATACCCGGATACTCACCTCACTATACGCCAATTCAGGGAAAGGTCATGCTGGGAAGCTTCCTTGAAAGATAGTCTCAACACTCTCGATGAGAAACGAGAACCCAGCCAACGAAGGTTTATGCATATATTGGTCCACATCCAGAGGAAGTCAAGGTTTCCAGATGTGCTCATCCCTGCTTGCTGATATGCAAACCGATTGGAATTGGCAAATCATAGAGTTTGTCGCTGACAAGAGTTGTTTTGGCCATGGTGATCCTCCTCTCAATACCCATTCCTGCGAATTCCCAATCCAATTATATTAGTATAATGTGTAGAAGAAAAAGGGGAATCCATGAGAAAGCCCATATTGTTCGTGGCAATGGAACATTCCTTTCCCCTTTTTTGAATGGAGATCACTGACGAGCACTCTTGCGCAAAAATCAAGAGTAAAGGTAGGAGCTATGAAGCTGTCCCGGGTAGGAAAGGATCCCTTTGAGTTCATATTGCTGCAGGAGAAAGAGAAGGGCACAGAGCTTCTATATACCACTGGATTCCACCAGACTGTTCTGTGGAAAACACGACACCCTATCCCTTCCCTGACGGAAACCTGGATACCATAGTATAGGAACCTCAAAAATACGTATTATAGGTTGGTTGTATACACACTCATCCTTTAAGAAGATAAGAGAGCCCCGCGGACATTTCCTTCCTCGAAACCTGGAAACTAATACTGCCTCGATTCTGCTTCCGTCTATCATGTCCAATCTTACTTTCGTGCCGATGAAGGGCAGTCCGGAAGTTGCAGTTAGCACCGGGCCTATTCTTAGAAGAATAAGTAGGAGTAGGAGCACTCTTCTTCCTCAAGCGTAGCCGTATTAGTTGGATCCGGCATCCTTTCGACTGGAGATACCCTAGCATTACTGGCTTCCCGGCATACTGGCAAGTTTACTTGACTCACCCATTCTTGAGACTGGCCTGGCCACTACTTTGTTTGATTTCCTTGTCACTGTAGTAAGCAAGCGGCACCTATTGATCTACTTCCCTCTAGCATTACTCATCCTTACGGCACTAGTCCATCCATCCCTCAATCAAAGAGAGTCTTCCTCCTCATGGAACTAGGGTTTGGTTTCATAGACAAGACTTTCGAGCGCGACGTTGCGCACATCCTCTTGCTTGGTATATTTTCTAGTGTACATCACATTCATTTTCCTTTCCATGAATTTGCCTTTCATGTAGATATGATAATCTTCGTGGCATCAACCTCATATAGGAGCTGCCAGTAGTACTTTCGCGGGATTTTAAAGCAGGCAAATTTATGATGCGAGTCTAGTTAGAATAGAACCAGTGCACTCTGAAATCCGAACCAACCAATACGCTTCGCTTTCCTCTGCTCATATAGACTCCATTCGTGTTAGGACATCCATAGCCAATAGTAATAGTAGCTAGTAGCTTCGCCCCCCTTGCCCCCGGAAAGGTTCTTGTCGGTGTCAAAACCGGCGGATCTCGGGTAGGGGGTCCCGAATTGTGCGTCTAGGCCGGATGGTAACAGGAGACAGGGGACACAAAGTTTTACCCAGGTTCGGGCCCTCTCGATGGAGGTAAATCCCTACGTCCTGCTTGATTAATATTGATGATATGGGTAATACAAGAGTTGATCTACCACGAGATCAGAGAGGCTAAACCCTAGAAGCTAGCCTATGGTATGATTGTTGATGTGTATGTTGTCCTACGGACTAGAACCCTCCGGTTTATATAGACACCGGATAGGGTTAGGGTTACATAGAGTCGGTTACAATGGTAGGAGATCTGAACATCCGTATCGCCAAGCTTGCCTTCCACGCCAAGGAAAATCCCTTCCGGACACGGGATGGAGTCTTCAATCTTGTATCTTCATAGTCTAGGAGTCCGGCTGAAGGTATAATTCGGCTATTCGAACACCCCCTAATCCAGGACTCCCTCAGTAGCCCCTGAACCAGGCTTCAATGACGACGAGTCCGACGCGCAAATTGTCTTCGGCATTGCAAGGCGGGTTCCTCCTCCAAGCACTTCATAGAAGATTTTGAACACAAAGACAGTGTCCTTCTCTGCAAAATAAGTTTCCACATATTGCCATAGAGAGAATAATAATATTAACACAAATCTAATCTGCTGACGTATTCCATGGTGTGACACGCCACGGCCAAGACTTTATCCAAATCGTTTCATTATCCCGCCTCAGCGCGTTATGCAAGGCAGTTTCCTTGGCATGTCTTGTCAAAGCAGAGATCGTGTCCCTTTATTCCGGGATTCTCATCAATACGGGCGTGGGTAACCCAACCGCGCCTTTGATTACGGCGCTTGGAGATAAGCAAGTTTTACCAGGCTGGTGGGGGCATGTAGTCGCGCCCACCCATATAAGGGGATAAGGATCCACCTTTTCACCCACGCCTTCTTCCTCCTTTGCCTATCCATTCCTGCACACTCGAGCTCCAGCGCCCAAGTCCGCACTACCACCTCGACCTTCTCCAGTCATGTCCGGAGCGGGAGGCAAGTGGATGGTCTCCTCCGTCACGGAGGGACACATAAAAAGCTGAGGAAGGCCGGATATCTGGCCAGCGACATCGCGCACCGACTCCCCGAGAAGGGGCAGCTCATCCCTACTCCTAGGCCCCATGAGAGGGTGGCATTTCTCCCTCATTTCCTCCGCGGACTGGGCTTCCCTCTGCATCCATTTGTCCGGGGGCTCATGTTCTACTACAGCCTGGATTTCCACGATCTGGCCCCGAACTTCGTCCTCAACATCTCGGCATTTGTCGTCGTGTGCGAGGCTTTCCTCCGCATCCGCCCTCATTTCGGCTTATGGCTAAAGACCTTCAACGTCAAGCCGAAGGTGGTGCACGACAGCCAGGCGGAGTGCGGCGGTGCCATGGTTGGCAAGATGGCCAATGTCCTGTGGCTCGAGGGCTCCTTTGTGGAGACCCTGAAGGGGTGGCAATCGGGGTGGTTTTACATCACCGAGCCGTGCGACCCCGAATGGGTCGCAGCCCCCGAGTTTCGGTCCGGACCCCCTACGCGGCTCACCTCCTAGAAGGAGACCGGCCTGTCGTGGGGTAAAAAAGGAGAGCTGACCGGACTCCAAACATGCATCCAAACCCTGGTGGACAAGAAGCTCAAGCTCGTCAACGTAGTCCAGGTTATGCTCATTCGCCTGATCCTCCCGTGTCAACGACGGGCCTTCAACCTGTGGGAGTTCGACCCGGCGCATCATCAAACTCTAAACAGGCTCTTTGACACGACGTACGAAGATGCCTTGAGGGTGCTTTTCAAGGGCGCCGAGGCTCCCGCATTCGCTGCCGAGGATCGCGGATTCAGTACTCATCATCACGCTCATGCGGTAAGCCGTTTTTGTCCTTTTACATGGTATCAGTTTTTCATAGTTTGACTCTATGCGGTAAGCCATAGGATTGGGTGGCGACGTCCGGACAGATCAACTGTCCGGCTCCTCTGCCCGAAGGCCCAGCGGATGCTCGCTTGGCGAAGCTGCTGGTTCCGGCGCCCTATGTGGTGCCGGAGAAGAAGGCCACGAAAAAGGCCACGGGGACTCGAAAGAGTGCCCGGCGCCAGGAGGTGTCGGATTCGTCATCCGACGGCCCCGAAGCTCCTTCCTCCCGTGAAGACGAGGAGGAAGAAGAAGAGACCTCTCCCCCTCCAGCGGGAGGAGAGAAGAAAAGGAAGGCCGCCCTCTCCGAGGAGGCCGGAGGGTCCAAGAAGGGGAAAACCCTTCCTCCGGACTGCTCCACCGACGCCGACAACGACGAAGAGGAGTGGCAGCCCAGGGCCAAGCCCCTGGCAAAATCGTAAGTGTCTGGATACCGGGGTAATTCATAGTATTCGTTTTTCGCACAGCTTTTCCTTATGTCGAATATGTTTATGCAGCCCGCCCAAAGACTGGCTCGACACATCGTCGAGCGGCTCACTAGACCCGTCGGAGGTGAACTCGCTTCCGACGGCTTCATCCCCCCGCCCTACGGACGACACCGAAGTGTTCTCCCAACAGGTTCCAAGCTGGGAGGAGGTGGTCCTGGAGGCGCCGCAAGGCGACCTCCCGGACTCCAGGAGTAAAGGGGATGAAACCCCCCAGGGCTCCAAGTCCGGCTTAAGGCCGGACACAGCTCCAGAATCTTCAAGGGTTCCAGAGTCCGGCGGGCGACCTCCTTCCAAGAGGAGCAAGCCTGCCGTGCCGGTGACCTCCGTCCAGCCGGAGGTGCCGGACAATATGTTGGAGGCGCTCCAAGGTGCCTCCATCGACGAGGGGCACCGCACTATTATGAGTGCGGTGATCCAGTAGGTTCAGTCCGCCGAAAGCGGACTGACTGAAGCTTGTACAAGCCTTTTAACAGGCTTTGAGGTAAGTAAAGAATGTTCAAATAATGTTACCGCATAGATAGTAGCCCCTGATGCTCTATTGGGCATTCGGGAAGAAAAGCCGAATAGAGGATCAAAGAATTCGCAGGAGTCTAACAAAAGGAGTCAATATGCATATGCAGGCTTCTCTGCTAGCGTCCGCCGCACTGACTGCGGAAGTGGACGTGATGAAGCAAAGTCTCGAGAAGTCCGAGCAAGAGCTCGGGCGTGCCAAGAAGCAGCTCGAGGAGAAGGAAGGTAAGAAATACCTTGTTTGAATATGTATATAAAAAAGGTGCAATTGCAAAAAATGACAGGTTTGACATGGCTATTGCAGGGGCCAAGTCTGAGGTGGCGACCCTTAAGCAAGCGCTGCTCGAGGCCGAGAAGAGTGCGGCCGTGGAGCGCACCGAGCGGGAGAGGTATGAGGCTGAGGTTGGCAAGGTGCGGCAAGAGCTCCAGGTTCTCATGAAGAAACATGAGAGTTTGGAGCTTGACTCGAAGACGCGAGCGTCCGAGCTTGCGGCAGCTATAGAAAATGCCAAGTCTACCAAGGCCGAGTCCCAGAAGACCCTCCAGGAGTTGGATGAGGTGAAGAAGATTGCGGCGGGTAAGGCATTCTTTATGCAAAGCAAACACATAAACATGAGTTACCTGTTACTTACCCGAATCCGGAGCTCTCCAGGAGCGTTCGCAGATCTTCCTCGGAGTGTATCTGATGCCGCCGCATTCTATCGAGCCGAGGAAGGCAGCTCGATGGAGAAGGTGTTCTGGTCTCAGTACGCTGAGGCCGGACACCCCGTGCCCCTGAGCGACCAGCTGAAGCAACTGGTCGAGCTCCACAAGGCGGCCGAACAGGCCATGAAAGGCCTCCTAGTTCGGCTGTGGCCTGGAGAGGCTCCGCCTGGGAGCTATTTCGGGCTGGTGCGGCGGCTGGTGGAGGCCTGTCCGAGGCTTGAAGACATCAAGCGCTCCGTCTGCGTTGAAGATGCCCGTAGGGCCCTTGCCCGTGCTAAGGTGCACTGGGGCAAGCTGGATGCGGAGAAGCTTGTGAAGGACGGGCCACCTCCGGGGAAAGAGCATCGCAAGCCCGAGAATTATTATCAGGATGTTATGAAGGGTGCCCGTCTTGTTGCGGATGAATGTACCAAGGATGTATTTTTTGAGTAAAACCCGCTCGTGTTATCCTGTGCGCTGAAAACTTGTTCATATGTGCTAAGCAATGCTGCTTGAATTTAAAATATTACCTTCTGTGCGGCTATTTATCAATACTGAGAGATGGCGAGTCGTCGGCTTCTGCCCCCATGCCGCTAGTGCTGGGGTGTTCGGGGATAAACCTGGGCGCTCTTTTTCCCATATTTGGGTTCTTCGAGGGAGGCGCTCAGCCCAACGAACAAGGCAATCGGACTATAATGTGTGAACACTCTCACTTAGCCATAGAATTCTATAATTTTAAATTTCGGCAAAGCCCCTAGTATTCGGAAGACCGATTTCGGGGCGCTATCCACGCCCTGGCCGGACAGAGCCGACTCCTCGCCCGGAGCGGCATAAGTCTTTAGGGACTCGAAAAAACCTCTCGAACAGCGACCAGCTCTCGCTTCATCATGACAGTCAGTTTTAGCTTTCTCCACTGAGGTGCTCGGCCCAGCTCAACTGGGGCACAATCGCAGTGGTTCTCCTAGTGCTACCTTAGCAGATATAGTGGAACGTAAGGCACCAAAACATAGGAGCCGGGCAAACCCAACTATTGACCCAAGACATGATTCGGAGCCGATGCATATAATGTTATAAGTTCGGGGTGCCGCACTTGTTAAAGTGTTCGGACTTCTCACACCATGTTGAGGGGTACTGAAGCCCCTGGCGTATTTTGGCCGTACCAAAGTGTATGGGTGCAACATGTCATTAAGGAACATATATATATATATATATATGTATATATTAAAAAAAGGTAATGCAAAAAATAGACAAAAGCTATGCATTGTTCATTAAAATAGCTATGATCAAAGCAGGACGATACAAGTGATGCGATAAATGAAAAGTTGGACTATTTAACATGTCTGCTTCAGGGGTAAGCTGCGGATAGTATGCGAAACAGGTATACTGCTCGTGATAGAGACCACCTGGGATTTCCGTAATGCGGCATGGCTTGTCTACTTCCCTGGTCCTTGCATCGTTTGTGCGGCAATTGAACTGCCGAACAAGCCTTCCGAAGAGTAGAGTCCTTGAAGTAAGAGAAAAGTATAAAAAAAGATTGGCAGCCCCTGGTGCGGTTTAAGCCGTGTTTTGGGCGTGCTGTGATGGTGCCCTTCCCCCTATGCCCATGGTATTTCTAGGGCGTAGTTATGTACGCGAAGTACTGGCGTCGCCTTTTTGCGGGGGTTGGGGTTGGGGCCGCATTGCTACGCCTGCTCGAAACGTGCCAGGCGGTCTTGTTGTAGATTACTCCGGGCGCGTTTGACTGTGTCCGGACGTTTAATGACCGGACTGGAGAACTGCCTGGAGAGGCTGCTTTGTACTTCCGCTGCAAGGGCCCCCGTGTGCTCCTCCGTTCGGAGGGAGTGTTCGGTGTTTCCATTGACCGTAATTACTCCTCGAGGGCCTGGCATCTTGAGCTTAAGGTATGCGTAGTGCGGGACCGCACTGAACTTGACGAATGCGGTTCGCCCGAGCAGTGCATGGTAGCCACTGCGGAACGGGACTATGTCGAAGACTAACTCCTCGCTTCGGAAATTATCTAGAGATCCGAAGACCAGTTCAAGTGTGACTGAGCCTGTACAGCTGGCCTCTACACCTGGTATTACACCTTTAAAGGTCGTTTTGATGGGCTTAATCCTTGAGGGATCTATGCCCATTTTCCACACTGTATCCTGGTAAAGCAGGTTTAGGCTACTGCCGCCGTCCATAAGGACTCTAGTGAGATGAAATCCGTCAATAATTGGGTCGAGAACCAACGCGGCGAATCCGCCATGACGGATGCTAGTGGGATGGTCTCTTCGATCAAAGGTGATCGGGCAGGAGAACCATGGGTTGAACTTTGGGGCAACTGGCTCTACCGCGTATACGTCCCTTAACGCGCGCTTCCGCTCCCTCTTGGGGACGTGGGTGGCGTATATCATGTTCATCGTCCGCACTTGTGGGGGAAAACCCTTCTGTCCATTGTTGTTCGGCGGTCGGGGCTCCTCGTTGTCATCGCTATGCAACCCGTTCTCTTCATTGTCGGCGCTTAATCTGCCTGCCTGCTTGAACACCCAACAGTCCCTGTTGGTGTGATTGCCGGCTTTTTGGGGGTGCCATGTATTTGGCACAAGCGGTCAAGTATTCGGTCCAAGTTGGACGGGCCCCTGGGATTCCTTTTGAATGATTTTTTCCGCTGACCGGATTTAGAGCCTCTGAATCCAGCATTAACTGCCGTATCCTTAGCATTGTCGCCGTTGATGCAGCGCTTCTGTTGGTTGCGACGCGACCTGCCACTAATGTCCCTGGTGTCCGAACGACCAGGGTTCTTGGTCATATTGTTGCTACGAGCAAGCCAATTGTCTTCTCCCGCGCAAAAGCGGGTCATGAGTGCCGTGAGTTCTGCCATAGATTTCGGCTTCTCTTGTCCTAGGTGCCGGGCAAGCCACTCATCACAGATATTATGCTTGAAGGCTGCTAAGGCCTCTGCGTCCGGACAGTCGAGTATTTGATTTTTCTTTGTTAGGAACCGTGTCCAGAATTGCCTGGCCGATTCGTCTGGCTGCTGAATCACGTGGCTTAGATCGTCGGCGTATGGGGGTCGCACATAAGTGCCCTGGAAATTGTCGAGGAATGCGGCTTCCAGGTCCTCCCAATAGCTAAATGACCCTTTTGGCAGGCTGTTAAGCCACTGCCGGGCTGGTCCTTTAAGCTTGAGTGGGAGGTATTTGATGGCGTGGAAATCATCGCCGCGGGCCATGTGGATATGAAGGAGATAATCCTCGATCCATACCGCGGGATCTGTTGAGCCATCATATGATTCGATGTTTACGGGTTTGAAACCCTCGGGGATTTGACGATCCATTATTTCGTCTGTGAAGCACAATGGGTGTGCGGCGCCTCTGTATTGGGCGATATCATGACGTAGCTCCAATGAGCTTTGTCTACTGTGTTTGGCCCTGCCGAATTTGCGGCCGGCGTGACGGTTGTCGTCTCGAGCCATGGGGTGCCTACGCGATCCGTAGATCGATCTTGTTTGCCTTGTCTTGTCCTCCAACATGTCTCGTAAGTCCGGCGCATATTCCCGTGCCTTGGTACGGGGTGCGGCTTGGGTGGAGGGCCATGAGGCCTCTCTGTCGCGGCCACAAGGTGGCCTATCGGCCGTGTCGAGTGCTTCCTCCTCTAATCAGGGTAGCAACCTGCGCTTCGGGTAGCACTTGGAGGGGCGTTCGGGTTTATGCTCTTCGGCCGCAAGGACTTCAGTCCATCTATTGACTAGCCGATCTTGATCAGCTTTAAGCTGTTGCTGTTTTTTCTTGAGGCTTCTTGCTGTGGCCATAAGCCTGCGTTGAAAACGCTCTTGTTCGGTGGGATCCTCTGGCACGGCGAATTCGTCGTCGTCGAGGCTTGCCTCGTCTTCGGAGGGAGGCATACAATTATTGTCCTCGAGCTCTCTGTCGGCCGCTCTCTCATGAGGGCTGGTTTCTCCATCCTCCTGTGCTAAATCTTGCTCGAGGGGATGTTCTTCGGTGCTTTCCGGGGTATTGTTATCTCCCGTGCTAGAATCGCCGTTTTTGTGTTGGCGGGATTTTGAGCGGCGCCACTGACGCCGGCGCTTTTGCTCTTTCTTGGAGGGGTCATCCTCCGCTGTTCCATCGCCCTCTCCCTCTTTTGGGGTGTCCACCATGTATATGTCATATGACGAGGTGGCTTTCCAGGGCCTAGTGGGCGCTGGTTCTTCATCGTCTCCTTCATCGGTGTCCATACCGTCGATGTCTTCGGAGTCGAAGTCGAGCATGTCGGTTAAGTTGTCGACAGTGTCTACAAAGTGGGTGGTGGGTGGGTTTTGAATTTCTTCATCGTCCGTACTCCAACCTTGTGTTGACACCTGATTTCGGCACAAGGCAGAATGGAATGGAGATGGCCTCAAATGACAATATATTCTAAATGAGAAATTTCACATTGCCGAGTGGAACAACTTTGATGTTTGGACCATAATCATTCGGCATCATATCAAAGACCAAAACTACACTCAGATTGTCATGTTAGGTGTTCTGAGTGCTTTTTGGTCAAGTACGCCTCCAGGACAATCCCGGATGAAGTAATGCTCCACATGAATTGTCTTCGTCTCGTCGAATCGGTCGATTTTGATATAAAAATCATCTCAATCCGAGTTCGCATGCAAAAGTTAGAGCTATCTGGATGCAGCCCTGTCAAGAGGTGAAATATGACGCGGAAGACCAGACATGTCTTGGCAAGTGTCTGATGTAATGCGTGAGTGTTTTGGCCCAGAAGATGGCCTCAAATCGGAAAACGTTCAACACGAAAGTTTTTCGTCTCATCAAAACGGTCAACTTTGCTTTCGAACACATTTTCATCCTAGGTCGTTTACTGCCTCAAAAACCTTGCCGGGGAAAGCTTAGCGCCGTGAACAGTAACCTTGCCGGGGAAAGCTTGCCGCCGTGAACAGTAACCTTGCCGGCGAAAGCTTACCGCCGTGAACAGTAACCTTGCCGGGGAAAGCTTGCCGTCGTGAACAGTAACCTTGCCGGTGAAACCTTGCCGCCGTGAACAGTTACCTTGCCGGGGAAAGCTTGCCGCCGTG